>NC_063194.1:9206576-9209076 GCF_017589495.1 Alosa alosa
CCTTTTTATCAAGAGGGTGCCTTAGGGATAGCTGCTAAGTGACCCACAGCTGCTCATCCTGTTGATGAGGAAACCGAATAGCTTCCTCTAATGTTTTGAATTGTTGATGACTGCTAGAAGAACCTTTTGACCTTCAACCTCACAAGAACCATTATCTGCAATTCCATGCAGAACAAAATACACACAGCACAAGATACATGAAACACAATATCACACACACACACACACACACACACACACACACACACGACAGTGAGATGCCAAGGTAGCCTCTATATGGTGTACACACAACTCTGACTATGACCCTTTAGATACATTTAAAGACTGGAACATGGGTGAGGATACGGGTGTCCACATCCATCTCTAGTCCATGAGTGTATGTATGCTGACTACACCATCTAGTGGTGATAAGGCAATAATGCACTCAGAAAAATCCAACAGCCTTAGAAAAAACACTCGGTAGAAGCAGTCCTGTTCCAAATGAGCTTGATCTAACATTATGGTAGATGTAACCTGTGCCCTCATCTGGACACACATTCATGTAAACTTCTAATCCCACTACACACACACGACATGATACACTCACTCACCCGATCGGTCTCCTCGGTGGACTGGTACCCTGAGCTGAGGGGGGTGTCCAGGCGGCCACTGCCATCCATGGATGAGGAGCGTGGCCGGCTGCTCGGCTGCTGAGGTGCATCATGGGAGGAGGTAGCTGGCGGAGCGCTGGGGGTGACGCGGCGGTGCCTGTGCTGCTGGGGGCTTCCCCTCTGCAGAGGAGGACCATCCGTCACGTCAGCGGCGCCGGCCCCAATGGCGGCCGCAACGGCCGGAGCCCCTGGCCTGGGCCGGCGGTTGGGGAGGGTGGCCCCTCTCCTCATGCGGGACGCTGCCGGACACGCCTGAGTCACTGCAGGAGGGGGGTGACCGTCAGAGCAGGCGCCACACAGATCCAGCAGCTCGTCCAGGCCAGCACTGGGCTGTGGGCCGGACGAACGGGAGCGGACAGAGGAGGAGGAGGGGGAGGGGGAGGGGGGGTGGGAGAGAGTGACGTCGGCGGGATAGAGGCTGGCGCAGGAACTGCCTCAGGCCCTGGCGGAGCACGCCCATGCCTCCCAGGGCATTGTGGGTAAGTTTGGAGAGGCCATGCTGGGAAGGTGAGGAGGGAAGGGGCTGGGGGCCTGCGACATGCTCCCCACTGGAAGCTGGTGTCTGCCCATCAATCCCATAACGTACCATAAAGGCAGGTGAATGTGTGTGTGTGTGTGTGTGTGTGTGTCTGTGGGAGAGAGAGAAATATAGAAATCTAGAAAAAGAGAGAGGAACAGAGAGAAAGAAAAAAGAGAAAGAGTGTGTGTGTGTGTGTTTTATCAAGTTTCGTTATTGTGTGTGCGTCAATCGCTAAGATTTTCATTAGTGTGTGTATCAAATCGCTTGTGTGTGTGCCTGTGTGTGTATGTCACAGAAGAGGTGGGTGACAGGAGGGATGAGATGAGCAGCAGTCAGTCAGAAGCCTCCAGTGCTCATGCGCTTGCACAGCCACGCCTATCTGACATGCAGGGAGAGGAGACAACGTGCAGCTGAGGGTCAGGATGGACACTCGAAAACACAAATGATCTCACACACACACACACACACACACACACACACACACACAAAACTCACACAATCACCACAAACGCACACAAACTCACAGTATGTGCATGAGGGATGTTTAAAAAATAAATATTCCCCCAAACTGAGACTAAAATCCAATTTCCATCATTGTAACATTGATCTAGAAAGCCTTCAGTTCAGGTTACCATGAGCCCTAATTTAAAAGACGAGCAAAGTGCAAAGTCTGTCAGCAAGCAAAGTTCACCTGCATGAATTACAGCTATTGTGTTACATGTGGGAACACTGAGCCCACACTCACCCATAGTGTTGAATTAACACTCACCCATGGTGTTGAATTAACTCACCCATGATTCTGAATTAACACATTGAGCCCACACTCTCCCATGGTGTTGAATTGACACAATGAGCCCACAATCACAATCACTAGACTTCCATGTTTGCACGTTGCCCAACATTTAAATGAGGGTCCCGTGTCTCCTGTCTCGCCTGTAGCCCATATCCCACTGATGAGCGTCAGTGTAGGAGAAACACACAGGGAACACAAGAAGGAAATCAGGAGGAGAGGAGAGGATGAGAGGATAAGAAGAAATAAACAGGAATAGAAAACCACCTACCATCAGCTTGCAACCAGATCAGCCAGGTCCTCGGCTTCACCTGTGAAGAGAACGAGAAATGGAGTGTTGAGAGAGAGGGAGGGAGAGAGAGAGAAGTGGGAGGCATTATTCAACCAACCTTATTTCACAACGTACTGACTAAAATCAACAAACAATAAGAACCTCCCAGATTAAACTCCAGGGATTTAGCATAGGCATTGAACTCTCTTTGTGCTCTCTTTCTCTCTCTCTCTCTCTCTCTCTGTGTGTGTGTGTGTGTGTGTGTGTGT
>NC_063194.1:9214076-9426576 GCF_017589495.1 Alosa alosa
GAGAGAGATAGAGAGAGACAAGAGTGTCCAAAGTTGAGGGTGGACAGTGAGCAACATGAAAAACTCATAAGGACAACATAACTAGTGTCAAGCCTTAGAAACTACCTCCGACTACAGGAGGTGCAGCATAGCACTCTCTGCGGGCATATCTCCAGACCAGAGATTGGCTACTGCTACAAAATCCATCACTAGATGTCCTTGAGTGTGGATAGAAACAAGGAGAACATGATTATGCACCAGTCACACCAGATCCCATTGCACCAGACTACCTTCTGAAGTTTGTCAGCTGCAACTGTGCAGGCGTCTGTGACACTCTCAGGTGCTGCTGTAAAAAGCAAGAAGTCAAGTGTATTTCTGCTTGTTGGAACTGTCATGGTAACTCTTGCCAGAACATCAACCAGCCAGAAGATAACAGGAGTGAGGAAGTGCAGGGGAGTTGAGGGATGAGGTTTGTTAAATTTTAAACTGATTAAGAAAGTTTTGTTTTGTAATTGTTCAATAAAACCATTTTCGCCCAGTCCCCCTGGGCTCTCCAGGTGTTTCCCCGAGGATTTGGCCATGGATAAATTGGGAGGTGTTACTAGACACCTATAGGAACACATAGTAAAAAAAGCTATTGGTAAGAAAAATGTTTTGCAGATTGGCAGAAAAAAAGTCTAACTTTCCCTAACTACAAGCCCAAAACAGAAAAAGTTGGGACGCTGTGTAAAATGCAAATAATTATAATAAATGATAATATCTAAGAAGTCTCTTAAACCCATATTTGGCAGCAAAAATGACATAAACAACAAATCAAATGTTGAAAAAACTTCTGACTTTTTCATGGAAAATATATGTTCATTTTGAATTCGATGCCAACAACATATTTAAAAAAAAGTTGGGACAGGGTTGTATAGTTGTATACCACGGTGCTGCTTCACCTCTTCATTTAACAAAGTTCTGTAAATGTGTAGGAACAGAGACCAGTTGTTAGAGTTTTGAGAATGAAATGTTGTTCCATTCCTGCCTGATATATAGGATTTCAGTTGCTCAACAGTATGGGGGTTTTTGTTGTTGTGGTTGTTATTATTTGTTGACAGTATTAATTCCATGATGCACCTAATTTGACAGGTCTGGACTGGAGACAGGCCTTTTTAGCATTTGGACTCTTCCTCTGTGGAGAAATACGGTTTAAATATGTGCAGAATTCATTTTTGCCATTGTTTTCCCAAAATAGTCAAGGTCTTCTCTGGAAAAACATTGTCTGGATGGCTGTATGTTGTTCAAAACCTGTATACATCATTCAGAATTTCTTGTGCCTTCCCAGATGTGCAAGATGCCCATGCTGTAGGCACTATAATGCACCTCGATGAATGGGCACGAAATTGTTGGTTTCGATGAATGAGCACAAAAACAAGTTGGATAGGTTGGATACTTGGATAGGCCCTCTTAATTGGTCTACAGGTCCTTTTTACACTTTACCTCAGTATATTTTAAACAAGCTCAGGCTCAGATAAGAAGGTGGTATCTCTGTTTAATTTTGGCTGTTGCATGGTAAAGTTTACACTAGACTAGCATTTCTGAACTGAGTATCAAACTGTGTCCATAGACAATGGTTAGAAGTTTTCCTGAGCCCAACAATGATATTCATTACAGAAACAGGTTTTAATGCAGTGTCATCTGAGGTCCAATATTGTTTTTCAGCTCTATCCCTTGTTTGAAAAGATTTCTCTAGATTCTCTGAATATTTTAATGATAGTATGTACTGTAAAGTATACTGTAAATGATGAACTCCCCAAATACTTCACAATTTTATGTTAAGAATCATTAAAATTATATTGTTTCTTTATATGTCCACACAGGTTTACACAGACTGATGAATACCTCCACGTCTTTACTTCTAAGAGACTCAGTTCTTGTTCTTCACAGTTACCCTAATTAGTTGTGAAACATTCCCCTTTATTACTCAACTTTTTCAACATTTTGTTGCCCCCGTCCCAACTTTTTTTTAAACGTGTTGCTGGTATCAAATTCAAAATGAATGTACATTTTCCATTAAATAGTCGTCATTTTCAACATTTGATATGCCAAATATTAGTTTACGAGATTTAATTCTGTTTTTGCATTTCACACAACGCCCCAACTTTTTCTGATTCGGGGTTGTAAACAGAACACTAAATCGTTTTTCCAGAAAAAGACCAGTCAAAATAGAAACTGGTCCGGATAAGAGATGGTCTGAGTGATTTTATATATTAGATCAAATTATTTATTTTATCATTGTTATGAACACAAAGTGCTACATTTGGAGACCATAGGATGAATGTAGACAACTCTTCATCCAGGAAAAGCATCATATCATTAGCGTTTTGTATTTGCTATTATTATCAATTTTGTTAGTCTTTTTAGATATATTATATTGCAGATACAGTAAGCTACCTATGCCAATGATTTCTGTCTAAAGTTGTCTCCTTTTTTACTCTGGACCAGCAACCCTTCCCTCTGCCTTTTGTGTGCTTCTCTCCATAGACACAGGCTAAATAATGGCTAAATATAGACTAAATAATGTGACAAAAAATGCTAATCTACAATTCAGTAACCTTAAATGTCTGTCCAGTAGCCATGCAATGAAATAACAAGCATACTGAGGTACATATACAGCGGGGAAAATAAGTATTCGTCACTATTGTTTTCAGTAAGTGTACTTCCAATGAAGCTATTTGCATGAAATTTTCACCAGACATTCCATTTCTCCTCCAAATATGGTGTGTAGTATGACATCCGAAAAGTTCAAATTTGCTCTCACCTGACCAGAATACATTCTCTCAGTATTTCATAGGATTGTCCAAATGTTGTGTAGCAAACTTTCAATGAGCTTTGACATGTTTTTCTTTAGCAATAGAGTCATGCGGGATCAGTGTGCATAGAGGCCATGACAGTGGAGAGCATTACCTATGATTTTCTCTGTAACAATTGTACCTGCTGCCTCCAAGTCTTTCTGGAGCTTTCTCCGAGTGGTCCTTGGCTCTTGGGCTACTCTTCTGACTATCCTTCTGACTTCCTGGTCAGAAATATTGCAAGGAGATCCTGTCCATGGCCAGTTGATGATGCAGTGATGTTCCTTCCACTTGCAGATAATTGCTTTAGGTAACGTATCAATATCAGTCATTACAAATGGCATAGAGCCTTGACTACCACCTGGTGAGTCCCTCGTTTAAGGTTGTAAATCTAATGCTGGAGCAAAAGTGACTGCTGTCGATGTGAGACCATTATGAGAGGAATTCAGCGAGCAAAACAGCCCAGCAGATGGCGATGTTGCTTCAGGACTGAAGCCAAATGACCACAAACACTGGCCACATACACATTTTATTTCAATTTATTTTGAGTGTGAGTTACAAAGATTTTTTTCTCATACACAAGCACACAGTTTAAAAAAAATCTTAAAATGATCTCTCATATGTTTGTTCTCACTGTTTGCTCTCTGTTCCACCTATATATTGACTAGGCACAGTCTTACTTAAGATGATCAGCCTTGGTGGACTCCCATTAGATGTTACTTGTTCATTTGAAACATGCAGCAACATCAGCAATCCTGATCATACTCTCACATGCTGTATATCTCATGCATACATTCATCTCCGATATCGAACTGCTCGCATCAACAGTCCCTGACTCCATGTCATAAATAAGCTGCACCATGGTTCAAAACTCCATGGCCTGATTCTTGGCAGGAATAGACAATTTGGACACTGAAATTTGGTGACTTCTTTCTGGAGACATGACATGTTATCTGCTGCACTGCTATATTTAAGTATTTTTGACTGTTTACTCTACAATAGTCTTTTCCGTATTTTTTGTTATGAAACCAAGAATGTATGATTTGAGAAAGGAGTGTGTAAACTGTAATCAAGATATATTGTTATTATAAGGAGACTATAGGTAATTATGACCGCCGCTTTCCCGTCATTCACTTCCTGAATTTTTGGTCAACGATACCTGGGACACCAAACCACCAGGGCACATGAAATTTGGTGGGTATGTAACCCCACTAGACTTTTACGGAAAAAAATCATTTGGTCCCCGGGGGCCACTCCCCCCCCCGAAACCCAAAAAATGCAGTTTTTCCTAAATAACTACCTGAACCGTGGCACCGAGGATGAAGAATTTTTTATGGTATGTTGGTCTCAAGGGCCCACATGAACCTAGCCCATAATCACTCATTTGTGATTTGCACCCCCCCGGTAAAAAATGAAAATGCAAT
Source organism: Alosa alosa (assembly GCF_017589495.1). NCBI lineage: Eukaryota > Metazoa > Chordata > Actinopteri > Clupeiformes > Clupeidae > Alosa > Alosa alosa. The sequence goes on from NC_063194.1 coordinate 9,218,314, forward strand.
ATCATTCTGCTTTAATCGCCCCTCTCTTCAGTTAAGATGTTCAGAACTGCACCAAATTTTATGTGTATGATTAACCTGACATTCTCTGGGGGTATGCCAAGTTTCGTAGAATTTCATCCATGGGGGGGTCTAAAAAAATTAAGTTATGTGTACTTTTAGTGACTGTGCACTCATTGGCCTGTAGATGGTGGTGCACACATATACACACGCACACACACACACAGGCACGCACATACCATCAGTATCGGCAATTACAACGGCCGATACATAATTACAAATTCAGTAGGATTAAAGGAAAACCAAATATTCATCATAATAATTTGGCTGCATTTCCAGTATTGGCGTCACATAGTCGTTTGTCCACCAGATGGCGCATCGTTGCAGTGAGACGTAATTTTGTTGGAAGTTAATCTAAAGTGGGTTGGAAAGACACTACGCTTCCTACAAGGACAAGACTGTAGTTTACCGCAGAGAACGTCTAATAAGGGTAGGATGATTTCTGCATGACATATAATTCCCATTTCTTCTTGAAGCCGAAATAAATCTGAGAATGTTTATCGGACATGCTTGGTTTTTACTGCAGGTATGCTACGTTAATCTTAAATTATACCAATAGCCTAGAGTAGGTAAAATAATGTTACCGTTAGCATTGGTTGAGTGATGGAGGCCAATTTGATTATTGATGTATTTGTAGAATCGTGTGTGTGAAGTATCCAAACAATGATAACGCTTTCATTATGGCTGCTTTAGCCACAGACCTTGAGCTACTGTACAGTGGGGTTGGGTTCCATTTAGAAGTGTCGTATTACTACTAGGGCTGTCAATCGAATAAAACAATTAATCTAATTAATTACATACTCTGTGATTAATTAATCTAAATTAATCGCATATATAATTTTTGCTGTGAAAGTATTTTAAATATTTAAATTCAAATGAATCATTGAATAATCAGCATTAGTGATTACAGTTCAAAAAACTGTTCAAATAATTGGCATAATAATCTATGATATGACCTAACATTCTGAGGAAATAAATTCAAATGTGCTTTGGAAGAAGTTTTTTTTTTCACATACAAGGCATTTCAGGCCACAGATATAACCTAGGGGACACAATGAAAATTAATTAACACTCCCCTCAATGTCAACACTTATTTCTTTGCATTGATGTGCGACTAAAGAGTTGATGAACTCCGGTGATATGCAAATTCCTTGCTGCAGACATTGCAGAGGACTTTATTTTCAACACTTTATTTTTTATCAACACCATCAGGCCATTTTTTTGAAGTAAATGTTCCAATCAATGATCCAGGCAGCACGTTTTCTTCTCTCTCCTTCTTTTTACAGTCTAATTTTTACTGACTAGAATGGCTCGGGGTCAAAGTTCATACGGAATCGATTGTTCTGCACTAATTTTTTTCAAATTAATTAATCGAAATTAATCAGTTATTTTGACAGCCCTAATTACTACTGATATGCAAAACTAGGCTATTAACTTTTCGCCAAGAGGTGGCAGCTTAAGTCCGCTTGATGGTTCCCAAAGGAGATTTTATTTGGGTCGCCAGCATAGCCTAGTGACAATTTATGTTGTGTAATAGGCCTAGCATAGGGCCTACCTTATATAGCGTATAGTTTGTTAACAGTCACGGTTTTGTCATAACTCCCTCTATGCATTTTTGCATTTAGAATAGCTCTGAAACCGGGGGCGAACACGTCGCAGGGGGGGGGCGCCAGTGCGTGGATATCTCAATCGCAAAATTAAACAATATTTCTATCGGGCGCCTACCATGGACTAGGCTGGGTGAACTGATCTGCAGGCGATTCCTTTTCGATTTCTTAAAAGATTGAGCTTGGTCTGGCGAAAGCCAGACTAACCATGGACCTCATAGTTGCAAAATGCAAGGGAACATGAATCAGCATATTATTTGCACAAACAATAACGGACAGTAGCTCTTGGCCCGTTAAAATGTGTATGAACAGTCTAGCAACGCATTTCATGAAGGCCCTTTTGACATGTCAGTTATTTGCACCACTGGGTAAAACGGCATTTTGTTTTAGACTACTGGTATTTAATTTGTGCATTGACAATAAAGCTGAATATCATATGAACTAGATGACTAAACTTATGCATATGTAGAAGAAGAAACATTCACAAAAATCCATGACATGACCTCTCTTTATGATAGCTGTTGAAAACTGCATGGAACTGACAGGGATTGTTTTGTTTAATAATAAATAAATAAATACATTATGCTGCTACCTTCTGCTTTTCCCAAATACAATGTAGCCTACAGGTGTACCTTTCATCAGTCCAGTTGCAATGGATGGACTGTGATGAACTGCCCTACTAGTGATTGTTTAGATATTTTAAAGGTTTTATAACAACAAGCTACAAATTTTTTGGCAAGTGCTACATATCTATTCACCTTTGCAGCGCCAGTAGGCTACTTTGTGTGCGGCCTGCAAATACACATTCCAAACAAGCATACACAACAGTTTCAAGAGTGGGGGATGGAGTAGAAGATGGAGACAAATTCATTAATATGATTTATTTTCGCGGAATGGATGTACAGGACTGAGCAGCGGTTATATTTTGTACCGCTATGCGGTACATCTAGTTTTTAAAAAATATTTATGTCATAAATATAATTCTGTAATATAGTTTAGCTCCTGTAAAGGTGGGTGACCGTTAGGAGATTTAGACATAAATGGGGAAGAAGCTATACTTGGTATTATAACAAATTCTCATTAAATTGTGGTTTTGAAATTAGCATCAAGCATGCAAATGAAATTTCCATCGCTTAATGCTGTTAAATTGCTAATTAATATGTTAGAATAAAAAGTAATTAGAGACCAGAGATGGACTGTCCTCCTTCCCTCCCTCCCTCCCTCCTCTCTCTCTCTCTCTCTCTCTCTCTCTCTCTATTTACAGTGTCTATCCAACTCTCACCTCTTTTAGCATTGCTGTCTTGTGTAACATGAATGACCTCTGAGTGCTGTTACATTGAAGTTATGTTCAGAAACTGTTGGACCATGTCGAACAGGGCTTTACACCTCTGATATGATAGTGTAGATAAGTGATTTAGCCTTTTGTGTCCGAGCACTGTTTTTGGGTAATGTCTCCCTCGTGGCAGTGTGAGAAATAGGGAAATGTTGATGACGGGGAGCAACACCTCTGAAACTATACAGGTTTTGTAGAGAAAGAGATAAAAGCACAAAACACCTCCATGAAAGCCATTAATGACTGGGTCCTGTGTATGGGAGAGAGGGGGAACAGCACTCCACCGGATAAACAGCAGATGAGAAAAACAGAGTTAGGTGCTGAGGAGTGGGAGAGAAACAGATACATATCCTCATAGCCTGTTTAGACACCCACTCCCATAAAAAAAACACCTTCCAAGAGGAAGATTGATTCTGCTGATGACGAACACTCCTGAGCCTTATCCTCCCCCCACCCCCTCCCTCTGATACAACCCCTCTCTTCTCCTCTGTTCTCTTCTCCTCTCCACTCTTCTCCTCTTCTGCCTAATTTGGGGAGGTTGTTTGTCAGACTGCCATCCCATGGCACAGCCGTGATAATGGAAAACATTAGCGGAAGAGGATGATGCCAGAAGACCCCGTCTCCCTCGGCTCTCCGGCGGCTCCGCCGCTGCCGGCCTCTCGGCAGACCCCCCGCAGCTCCCCTCATTTACAGGCGCCGTGCGTGCGCGCTCTCAAGATGGATGGGGACAGGGGGAGGGAGGGGCAGGGGCATTGATCCTGAGTGCGGCGCACACCGCGGACAGCCCAGGGGGATTGAGGGAGCTGCAGGCCTGCTCTCAGGTGCAAGAACTGGAGGGGGCGGGGTGGCTAGTGGGGGGTGGCAGGAGCCCTGGACACTGTGGACCTGCAGCCTCCCCGTCCACTGTGCCATCGACGCTCTTGACCGTGATGCCTGTGACACTGCAGACGAGCTGGCTGCATGTGAATGGAGGCAGGCCCGCGAGGGCTGGGGGCTAATGAAGATGCTTGACAGCAGCACGCTGCAGCTTCTGATGCTCCCTGCTGATGCAGTCACGAAACAAACGCCAACGCTTTGTGGGGCGGTGGGACCAGTAGTCCCCTCCCTCGGGTATCAGGCATCAATCAACATTCCCTGACCTTCTAAGGAAGAGAGAGAGAGAGAGAGAGAGAGAGAGAAAAAAATGCAGATAGTGGAGGCAACAGAGAGATAAATGAGTTGCTTTACATAAATCAGTTGAACATACAAATGTAAGACCGTAATGTGTTAAACTCCAGCAGCGGAGAGGAGAGAAGGAGGAAAACAAGGATAGAGGAGGGAAAGGAGGATAGGGGAGATAATGGAGGATAGAGGAGATAAAGGAGGATAGAGGAGATAAAGGCAGAAAAGGAGGATAGGGGAGGTAAAGGAGGAATAGGAGGATAGAGGAGGAATAGGAGGATAGAGGAGGAAAAGGAGGATAGGGGAGGTAAAGAAGGAATAGGAGGATAGAGGAGGAATAGGAGGATAGAGGAGGAAAAGGAGGATAGAGGAGGATGGCATGAGAGAACAATGGGCAGAGATGAGTGAGGAGAGGATCCAATCAAACAAAAACCAAAGAGAGGAAGGCTGGAGACCACAGAGGAGGAATGGAGACCAGGAAGAATTAGACAAAACAAAAAGAAACTGTGTCTAAAAGTAGAACTATGTCGGCTAAGTACCACATACAAAGAAAAGCCACACACACACACACACACACACACACACACACACACTGACATTTACATACAAGCTCAAATACATAAGTAAGACTGACACACAATCAGAAATACACAAATGGACTCCCTGCTGGTTTGCTTCACTGTGCCATGCCACTATAGTTTCCTTCCTAATAGAGCACTGTGGCGGAAAAGCGGGTAATTAGGCAGTCATGCCCACACAGCCTTACTGAGCCATCTAACTAACCACACAAAGGCACACCGAGGATACACACACACACACACACCACCACCACCACATCAAACAGCAGCAACAAGCTACATCACACAGTTCTTAGAGGGATGAGTACATTCATGGCTTTCAACTCAAATGCCATTTGTGTGTAATGTAAAAGAACAGTTAACAAACAAAGCAGCTTCTGAAAGGAAACATGTCTTCTGGACCTCCCCCTGCATTTACATGGGAATTTAGGCTCAGACTTCCATCAGCATGAATACACAACACTTTCACAAAGAGTGAGGAAGAGATAAGAAGGGATGGCGGATAGATGGAGTAGGAGGAAGGCAAGGTAGACAACCGAGGGGGTTGTGGCAAGAATATTAATACAAATATGAATTTATGATTTCACAGTGTGATATGGTACCAGTAGCCAGAGGCTGTATGTGTTAGCAACTCTGTGTTCTCCTGCCAGAACAATGGTGGTCTATACTCTATCCACATCTCAGTCCACAGGAAAAAAAATAGTTGAATAGTTAAATAAATGACAACAGTAGAAATGATGAAGGCAGGGACCTCCCCACTGAGGCCAGACATTTTAGAATGAGGGTGGAAGTGCTGATCCCTGCCAGGGCAAATATCACGGACATCCTGTGGGCAGTATTCTGAGCAGATTCCAGCCGGACAGGAGTGAAAAGGTCAGGACCCAGGTCCACATCCAGCCAGCCTGTCCATATCTTCACCATGGTGACAAGCATACCAATGACGCTAATTACTGCTGCGCTGCAGGCTTCAGGAGGACTGAGGAGGTGGTAGCCCTCATCTCTCACCTATTCCCTGACGCATCAACCCTCTCACTACAAAACACACACACACACACACACACACACACACACACATACACACCGCACTATTAATTCAATTATTTTTCGTTATTTTCATTCTTTCTCTATAGTCTTCATAACTTGCATGGCATTGCCTTGTTTTGACAATAACCTAGGTGCATCTGGATTCATGGTTACATTATTGTATGATTGACCTATGTATTTTGAGTTGTGATTTTGAATTTCCAGTTGCTGCTGGAATCCATGCATTCCCACGGAATTATTTTTGGAATCTGATCCCGTATCATACCTGTTCCTTCGTACTTGTCGCTCGACTTATCTTGACTAAATTCAAGATGGCAGCGAACGGTAAACTTCCTGAAGGTACTGTCTGTATAAATCGTCTTGTAAATAAACTACCAGTGCTTTTTCAAAGTTCTCAATGTCTCGTTTTAAATGTTAGGGTCCTCGGAAGTCTACCAATGAAGTGTGGAGCTACTTTGAGCCTCGTAAATGGTGTAAAACAGTTATTTATTTGCATGGCTAGGCCGATGCCCGAGGCACCCCCTGTTGGTAGCATCGGCTAACTAGCGCCAGATTTCGTAGTTCAGGGGACAAGCCGAGATGAGCTATGAGACATACGTTCACACTCTGTATCATGTTTCAACACACATTAGGTCAATATCACACCGAATGTCTCCTTTAAGTCAAGCTGTCACTGCTTTGAGCCATCTCTGTAGGCGCCAATCTAAAGACGAACACACCAACTGACAAATTGAGTTCCCTAGCTGGCTATTACCAGTCTGATTTGTAGGGCCTGTTCACTGGTTAATGTCTCTTTTCCCAATTTTCGTTATCTGTCATAATGAAGTTGTTTGAAGTCTGTCTTCTACTTTCGGGAGTTATTCTCCCTCATTTTACTCTTGTCTTTGGATATGGTTTTGCACTCTGTTAAAATAAAAACATATTTTTTCACCCAATACTTTCGTTGTCATTGCCAGCGCTTGATTTATCCGAAACACGAGGCATAAACACACACACACACACACACACACAAAGGGGTGTACACATGGCTGTGCTCTTGCTGCAAGCCCTTAGGTAAAGAGCAGGAAAGACAACATTACCTGGGGCACAGGCTCAGCACCACGGAGATCTCCAGTGTGGTGCATCAATCCCTCAGGCATGAGCTTGACAGAAGCATGGAGCAGCAGAGGGTGATAGTGTGCGCTCCCCCACTCTGTGCATTTGGACCAACATGTCAAAATAGGCTAATTTCTTGATGGTTTATCAGTCACTGTGGCAATTAAGTCTGATGAAGATTTTCCCCATACTCTTCATGATAAGGATTACTTTGACCTAAGGGCTGCTGTGATGCAAGCGGAAGCACCGTACCACGTATGGGTCTCAGTGCCCATGAGGAACCAGGTTTGATTCCAGCCTGCGGTCATGTCCCGATCCCACACCCTCTCTCTCCCACTCACTTCCTGCCTCTCTCCACTGTATAAAGACAAAAGCCCAAAAACATTTATTTAAAAAGTGATCAGTAGTAAACACTGATCGATCTACTTTTTAATTGTGTTTAGATCAGTTGAACTGTGACTGTTAACAAATGCTGCCCTGGATAGCAGAGCTTTTAGTTAAACACAGGAAAATATGTTAAATTCCTTGTACTATTGGTTGGGGACTTACAATAATGACCAAACCTCTACTCATAGCCAACAACCTGGTGTGCTCTACAACAGGGAACAGGGTTCTTAAGTTATGTTTAGGCCAATTTCCTGATATCTCTGAGTATGCCTTCTTTAGCCATACTTATTCACTGTGGATTAACATAGCTCAATGTATGGCCTCCTCAGCTATTGACTAGTTGCATGAAAGGCTCTCGTGAGCTTGTTTATTTCCTGTGGAGCCAGGTGTGTAACCTGTCGCTATTCTGAATGTAATTAGTGTCTACATGGCCTTCTTTATCTTTCTTTATCATAACATGTTGATTCACTAGGTGCAATACCCAACCGGGTCCGTGTAGACAATACTTACTTTAAGAATAGTGGCAGGTTCAAACACACCTGGCTCCACAGGAAACAAACAAGCTCACTGAGAGCTTGGGGGGAAGATGTCTTTGTGTCGTCTGGTTTTGGCGAACAGTTCTTACTACAAATTTTGGCTATGAGAGGTTTTGTTTGTAGTAGTTTTCAAGTGTAGTTAGTGTGAACATTTCTAGAATGATAATGTGACTAGATCTATTCTTCAATAAGTGAAAGAGTTGATACGTGAAATTGTTTTGGGAGTCACAATCGAACAGCATACTTGATCTAACAAAACATGACAGAATGTGTTAAACTGGGATAGCAACATCATTTAAGGTTTTTGAGGACAGTCACTGTAAATATTGATGTGTTGTTCTTACAGGGATGGAACATGAAGTGTGAACAAAATCACAATCATATCCCGCTGTTTCATAATTCCTGCATGTGGTTGCAGAATTAGATATGAATTCAGAATGAAAAATGTTACACTCCATTGCTCATTTATTACTACCAGCTAAGGGACGCTTACTTACTTTAAGAATAGTGGCAGGTTCAAACACACCTGGCTCCACAGGAAACAAACAAGCTCACTGAGAGCCTTTCGTGCAACTAGCCAATACCCATGTCCTGTTAATAGATACTCTAAGTATGCCAAACAGGGGTGTCAAACATAAGGCCTGGGGGGACCGAAAAAACATGGAAGTAGGGTATTTCAAGAGAGAAAGAGCAGTATATGACAGCAGTACATGACTTGCACTTCTTTGCTCTTATGCATTGTGGTTTGTTTAGTATTGTTTATTTTCATTAGGCTGTTGATTGACATTGTTGTTTTTATTGATATTCTCCTTAATGTAGTGTTATCATGCTATTGTTATTATATTATTGATTGAATGGACATTATTGTTTATTATTGCTATTTTCCTTAATTTGTAATTGTTATAATTGTTTTATTTCATTTGGCTATTGAATTGATATTGTTGTTGTATATTATTGCTATTCTCCTGTAGTCTGATTTCAAATTGTTCCCTGTTACTGTAAATTTAATAATAAATAATACATTTAATAATAAATTAATAATTTAATAATAAAAGTATTATATTGTTTTGTATTTTTGTGTCGCTTTGGACAAAGGCGTCTGCCAAATCTCATAACCATGACCATAACCATGTGGGTATATCAACGGAGTATATTATCAAACAACAATCTGATACCCATGCAGAAAAATGATAATGACCGTGACAATGAAAATGACGGCCCCCGTGAGGACTCATTCCAATAAATCCGCTCTACTGCCTAATATGAGTCTGACACCCTTGTTCGAAAAAGTATGCGAACATGCCAGCTTTATGACTATCCTGTGATAGCAGTAGTCTGTGAATAGCTCATGCATATCTTCTGCCTTATTTTTATCAGTAGACTCAGACACTTCCTTTAAAGCTCCCTTGAGGGACCTCCTTGAAGACCAAAATCCATCAGAGTCCATGTGGTTAATCTAGATTCTGTACGACCTATCTCCACTTGTCTTATGTCTGCTTGCCACCCTTGTTCTTTCATCTCTGCTACACGTTTCGCATAGTTTCCCTTCATCCGTTGAAAGACCTTCTCAATCACATCCTTAAAGGGAATTGCTAATTCAGTAAAGAAAAGCACTGGGAGATGGGAGATGACCAAGGCAAATTTAAAATTCCTTGCAACCAAGTACCTGAAGTTTTCCTTTCCTCATATTTCACATAGCAACTGTGTGTGTGAAATTTGTGACAGGCTCATTTGTCACAAATGAGTGTGTATGTGTGTGTGTGTGTTGTGTGAGAGAGAGAGAATAACACAAAAGAATGAGAATGAGAAGAGAAGACCATGAATGAGTAAAACAATAATAATAGGAAGAAGAAGAAGAAGAAAAGGCAGATTGAAATGTAAGATGCGTGCGTATATGTGTGCGTGCGTATATGTGTGCGTGCGTATATGTGTGCGTGCGTGCGTATATGTGTGCGTGCGTATATGTGTGCGTGCGTGCGTATATGTGTGCGTGCGTATATGTGTGCGTGCGTATATGTGTGCGTGCGTGCGTATATGTGTGCGTGCGTATATGTGTGCGTGCGTGCGTATATGTGTGCGTGCGTATATGTGTGCGCGTGCGTATATGTGTGCGTGCGTCGCGTATATGTGTATGCGTCGCGTTATATATGATATGCGTGCGTCGCGTATATGTGTGTCGTCGCGATATGTGTGCGTCGTGCAATATATGTGTGCGTGCGTATATGTGTGCGTGCATTCTTGCGTGTTTGGTGGGGGGTTGGATAGACAGGATAGACATGACTGGGAAAACCATCATGAAGAGTGTTATTGAACATGTGCAGATTATATTGTACTCCATAACTCAGATTTCTCACTGCACTGATTTGAAGAACTTAAGAAGTACTCTGAAGGAGAAAGAACCGTGGGCTTTACACAACTCATAATCACCAAGGATTTCGCAATGGCATGAATGGAACGGACACCTGCTGCACTAAATCTGTTCAGTCTAATCTTTGTGTGCACAAAGAAGACACAGTCTGATCTGCTTATTAACGGTGAAAGACCAGGGGTTAACGGTGTGCGAGACAGAGAGAGAGAGGGATGATGGGAGATGCAAAAAAGACAAATGAAATGATGGAGAAGCCATCGCAGATCTGGTCAGTCCAACACCATTGGGTTTATTAATAAGCAATGTGCATTGTCCTGGCACATCTCTGAGGACTAAAGGCCAATCTGCTGGGCTTTTTTTTGGACAGCTCAACACGGTTTAACACCATAATACTAAATCGTAAGCAATGGCTGGGTTGAGGATTACACTGCTGGGAAAACATCTAGTTATTAGAGCAAGCCATCCCCGAAGGTTTTTTTTTTTCTTTTCTTTTCACTCAGAAAGAGTCCCTTTGACCCTTCAACAAAGTGCAGTGACATGAAGGTGTTTTTCTCCACTGTATCACAGGCCCTCTACTGAAATTAATGATATGTTGTGATTATGCATCAGCCTCAGTGGTGGTGCCGGACAGCCTTGTTATCCGACTAGCTCCAGTGCACTGCACATACACCACCAGCAGAGCTAATAGGACTCGGCGTTGCAAGTCTTAGCTGCTGCTTTCAGCCTTGTTAAAAGGCTCCTTTTAAAGCACCTCTAATTATCCAGCCATTGTGACAGGCTCATTTGATTCCTCTTCTCTTATTTCCCCCGTGTGTGTGTATGCATGTGTGTGTGTGTGTGTGTGTGTGCGTGCGTGCGCGTGCGTGCGTGTGTGTGTGTGTGTGTGTGTGTGTGTGTAAGAATATAGGCATACACAATTCAATGTGCTTCTCTAAAACACATGCTGCTTGTATGGGTATAATCACCACTCTTTAGAAGAGCATTTGTGCAATCTTGTGGAAGCGTGCGTATATTTCCATTCATGAAGTCCCCAACGTCCAGCTGACGATTTCCACCCCCTGTCCTCAGCATCATGAGAACCACCCACCATGGGACGCTAGGTGAGAGAAGTACAAAGATCTCCCTCCTTTCCTTTTAAGTCACTTACAATGAAAGTGTTTTGGGTAATACTGTCTGAACTTACCTGACTTCACTAGTTCACATTCCTGAATTTGCATGAAGACATAAAAGCATAATACAAAGCATAATAGAAGAGCATGTTTGGCGAGGTCTCTGGCCATGGTCCTGAAGGGCTTTGCGGAATCGTGCCGGAGTCGACTGCTCAGACAGGAGTTGGGCAGGAACCGAGTGGGCACACCCACTTATTCTTTAACTGTGGAAGACGGGAGGCATAAGGGAGGTGGTTGGTTGCGAGCGGAGTACCATCGATGCTGCAACTTCGGTAGGTAGGCTGCGAATAAGTAACCTGATGGACTGAAGAAGGAGGCGTGGCAAATTCCTTCACGCTCCTCCCGAACCTCCGTTTGTAAAACGCCATTAATACATAATTCAGAATCAGATTCAGAATCACAATCAGCTTTATTAGCCAGGTTTTTTGAAAGGAATTTGACTTAATCTTTGCTCTCAAAGTACAACACTCATTGAAAATATACAAATATAAAAGCATGAAAGCAGAACACTAACAATAGAATAAAGAGCTGTAGAATATGGTTATGTATAAATACAGTATGTGCATTTGCAAATAAATAGAACACTATGGGTGGGATAGGATAGTGCAATTGTCCTTGATGTCCCTGTCAAGGTTGCCATGGTCGTGGACACCTCAACAGGCACAGGCAAGATACAATATACAACTGAAGAGAGGGTAGCAATAGTGCAATATCAGTATAGACTGAGATTTAAGATGTAAATATGAATATAGTGCCAGGCAGTTCAGTGCAATGATAATGAATTAATAACAATATTGTAATTGTAAAATTGAAGTATACATGAGGTAAATGAGCAGAACACTGTTGATTGACTTTTTTCAGTGTAAGGGTGGGGACTATTCCTGAGCGTTCAACAGAGTGACTGCTTGGGGGAAGAAGATGTCTTTGTGTCGTTTGGTTTTGGCGAACAGTGCCCTTAATTAGTTAATTAGTTAAAGTTCTTACTACAAATTTTGGCTATATATGAGAGGTTTTGTTTGTAGTAGTTTTCAAGTGTAGTTAGTGTGAACATTTCTAGAATGATAATGTGACTAGATCTATTCTTCAATAAGTGAAAGAGTTGATACGTGAAATTGTTTTGGGAGTCACAATCGAACAGCATACTTGATCTAACAAAACATGACAGAATGTGTTAAACTGGGATAGCAACATCATTTAAGGTTTTTGAGGACAGTCACTGTAAATATTGATTTGTCGTTCTTACAGGGATGGAACATGAAGTGTGAACAAAATCACAATCATATCCCGCTGTTTCATAATTCCTGCATGTGAAGAATTAGATATGAATTCAGAATGAAAAATGTTACACTCCATTGCTCATTTATTACTACCAGCTAAGGGACGCTCTAATGAGGTTGAACCTGCACTGGAGGAGAATATCAATGAAATACAAAAAATAACTTTATAACTCAACTATACAAATAATTATGACCGAAGCGGTCATATTATGAATGTCAAAGTCCCCCCATACCCAGGACACCGAAACACCGGTGCACATGAAATTGGGTGGGTATGTAGCCCCACTAGACTTTTACGGAAAATTTTTGTTTCGTCCCCGGGGGCCACTCCCCCCCGTGCTGGGCCCCCCAAACCGTTTTTCCTAAATAACTACCTGAACCGTGGCACTGAAGATGAAGAATCTTTTATGGTATGTTGGTCTTAAGGGCCCCCCCGCCCCCGGTAAAAAATGAAAATATTATTCTGCTTTAATCGCCCCTATCTTCAGTTAAGATGTTCAGAACTGCACCAAATTTTATGTGTATGATTGACCTGGCATTCTCTGGGGGTATGCCAAGTTTCGTAGAATTTCATCCATGGGGGGGTCTAAAAAAAATTAGGTTATGTGTACATTTAGTGACTGTACACTCATTGGCCTGTAGATGACGGTGCACACATATACACATGCACACACGCACAGGCACCCACATACTATCGGTATTAGAATGGCCGATACATAATTACAAATTCAGTAGGATTAAAAGAAAGCCAAATATTCATCATCATCATCATGGCTGCATTTCCAGTATTGGCGATAAGTAGTCGTTTGTCCACTAGATGGCGCATCGTTGCAGTGAGACGTAATTTTGTTGGAAGTTAAAAGTGGGTTGGAAAAACAATGGACGCTTCCTACAAGGACTGTAGTTTACCGCAGACAACGTCTAATAAGGATAGGACGATGTTCACATGAAATGTAATTCCCATTTCTTCTTGAAGCCGAAATAAATCTGAGGATGTTTATCGGACATGCTTGGTTTTTACTGCAGGTACGTTAATCTTATAATATCAAGGACTTACAATAATGTTACCGTTAGCGTTGGTTGAGTGATGGAGGCCAATTTGATTGATTGCATTTGTAGAAAACTATACATGCGGTTATACCAAGCAAATTGATAGCAGCACTGTAATTGTATCTTTCGACTGTCATTTGTTGCACGCGCTACAAAAATCATTCTGTGCAATGGAAGATTTACCAACGTTACACCGGTCTGATACAGTTTTGCCTATACATGCGTGAGACTATGGAGCCCTAGAGGTGTCATCGCAAAATGTTTTGCATGTTGAGAGAATGTGCGCTCGTTTTACTACATTGTGCGCTCGTTTTACTAAATTGTGCTCACGTTTAACTATATTGTGCACTCGTTTTACTAAATCGTACGCTCGTATCACTAAATTGTGCGCTCGGTTTACTAAATCGTGTGCACAATTTATTATATTGTGCTCTCGTTTTACTATAGTATGCGCTCATTTTACTAAATTGAGCTCTCGTTTTAAGCATAGTAAAACGAGGGCACAATTTTTTAAACGAGTGCACCATTTACTAAAACGAGGGCACGATTTACTTAAACGAGGGCACGATTTATTAAAACGAGAGCACAATTTGTGAACATGGTCATAGAACATTGTGTGCACAATCTACTTAAACGTGGCCACAATTTGTAAAACGTGCACTCAATATTGTCTTGACACATGTAAACATGAGCACGTTATAGTATATTCGAGATCTCGATCTACTAAAACACACCCACGAATAATTAAAACGTGGGCTCGAAGAAATTGTGTGCACAAAAATGTAGTGTGGTGTCAAGGGGTATCCCCGGGAATGACGTCGGGAGGTGTGTCGCTTGTAGTGACGTAGGGGGAATCTCATTGATTGCAGTGCAGCTGGATATAGCCCTGTTAGGTAGGCTATACACGAATCCGGCGAAACTACTGGAAGTAAGCGGGCGCCATTACTGAGCTGTTGCTGGGTAGCATTGCGCCAGTGCCTCCTATTGGATTCGTTGCGTCCACTGGGATAACAGCCCGCGATTTACGACTGTCTCACTACTTCTTTTATAATGTCGAGTGGGAAAACATGTTCCGTTTTCAATTGTTCCAATAGCAGCAATAAAATTACCAGTTGGAACAAAAAAAAAAAAAAAAGAGATACACAAAATACCCCGGGTCGACTGCCCCTGTCTGGTAGCCTAACGTTACCATACGGTTTGCACAGATAGCAGTTAGCTGTACCTTACCCTTTCCTTTTGAAATGTGAAAATTAGATAAACAATGGTCACAAATGAAAAACATGAATTTGTTTATTTGATATCCATTCATTTATTTATTGTTGCCAAATGGACAGATATTTTTATAGTTTCCTCGTTAGCTAGCCTAGCTAGCATAGTTATTGCTGACGTTAGAGCTAAAGTAGTTAAAGAAGAATTCCGGTGTGATATTGACCTAAAGTGTGTTGAAACATGATACCGAGTGTGAACGTATGTCTCATAGCCCATCTCGGCTTGTCCCCTGCACTCCAAAATCTGGCTAGTTAGCTGATGCTACCAACAGCTTTTTCAATGGTGGTGCTTGACGCATCGGGCTAGCCATGCAAATAAATCACTGTTTTACACCATTTACGAGGCTCAATGTATCTCCACACTTCATTGGTAGACTTCCGAGGGCCCTGACATTTAAAAGCGAGACATTGAGAACTTTGAAAAAGCACTAGTTTACTTACAAGACGATTTATACAGACAGTATCTTCCACGAAGTTTAAGCGTTTGCAGCCATCTTGAATTTAGTCCGCGATAAGTCGAAATGACGAGTGAGAATGAACAGGTTCAACAAGGGATCAGATTCCAAAAATAATTCAGTGGAAATGCATGGATTCCAGTTTCTGGGTGGGTTTTAGGCTACTACTAAGCCTATTTGTACCAACAGTAGGTCTACGTGTTGTAATTGTTTGGGAGCTTTTCGCTGTGATGTGCTTCAATTGCCTTCTAGACCTCACATTTAAGTCAACAATCCAGGAGATAGTGGAAACCGGTCATTACAACAGAGCCTGAGTAGCCTTTGTAGCCTAGGAGTAGAATTTCCCCATTATGGGTCTCCATAGCTGGCGGTTGACACCACAGGTGCCCCTGCTACAAAGAGTAGAAGTCCGCTATAAACCATGACCACCTAAAGTCTTTAATTAGCTGCCTACGGTTATCATCACATTACCAATATGAATTGTTAGACAGCTGTAGGTCTAGTCCATGTCAAGGTAACACGAAGTTGCCACTACAGCACAGCGAGCGGTGAGAAAATGTCGGGAATTACTAAATGTGAGCACGAAATACATATTTCGAGAGCTCAATTTAGGCCTACAACAGGGTCACGTTGTATTAATTCGAGGGCTCAATTAAAGGAAAACGTGCTCGCGTTTTATTAATTCGAGGGCTCAATTAAAGGAAAACGTGCTCACAAATTATCACGACCAGAAAAAATATAATTTAAAGTGAGCTCTCCAGTGCTCCGTATGAGACTGAGACGCCTGTTTATTTGTTTTAAGTGCGTGCGGGGTGTGAGAGGGGAATCGATGTGCTTTGATTCCAGCTTGGTAGTTGTAGTCTGTGAAATTAAAAAAGCACGTGTGTGTGAAGTATCCAAACAATGACACCACTCAATCGGAAAATTAAACAATATCGGGTGCCTATGGACTAGGCTGGGTGAACCATACCTGTCAACACTCCCGTTTTTCCCGGGTTTCTCCCGTATTTCAAGGTCATCTCCCAGCACCCTCCCGTTTTGTTATTTCTCCCGGAAAACTCCCGTAATTTGCATGGCCATCAAACTTCATTTTAAAATCATTAGTCCATTCAGGTTGCCAGGTTGTGTATGAAATACACCCTACACATACACGATCACTTAGTTTCAATTTCAACCGTTTTGTCATAGGCTAAAACCTGGCAACCCAAAACCCAAATAAGGAAGCGGGTGCCGACTGCGCAGCCTGAGTCTCGTCGTAAGCAAGCGGGCTGGTTGAATGGCCTACTCCAGAACTAGCTGTTGTGAATTTAATTGATTAACACATCAGATAAACTGTTATTGAGTGTTGTTGAACTTGTGCCCTCGGAACCAAATCTGACAGCAAGCAGCTTTGGAGTTTTGGAAGTAGGCTGCAGGCAGGCAGCTGGTGGATACATAACTGTCATGCATAAAGTAATGGTAAGGTAAAAGCAACGACCGAAATGCAGTGCTGAAACACGTGTATGAAACTTGTTAAATATGCAAACACAGATCCGGTATAACCCCCCGCCCCCGAAAAAAATCTCCCGTTTTTTGAAAGCTAAATGTTGACAGGTGGGTGAACCCAGCCTGATCTACCTGAATTAATCCTCAAGCCTGATTGAATTAATCTGCTATTTATTTTTTTATTTTTTAAAAGATTGAGCTTGGTCTGGTGAAAGCCCGACTAGCCATGGACCTCAGTTACACAATGCAAAGGAACATGAATCAGCCTATATTTTCACGAACAATAACGGACAAAAGCTCTTCAACTTTGGCCCGTTAAAATGTGTATGAACAGTCTAGCGACGCATTTCATCAAGGCCCATTTGGACATGTCAGTTATTTGCACCACTGGTTAGATGTAAAACAGCATTTCGTTTCAGACTACTGTTAGGCCTACTTAATTTGTGCATTAACAATAAATGAACTAAAGATGGGGGAGCGCTGGGCACAAAGTAGCCTACGCGGGGTTAAATGTAACACGGACTTTTTCCCTAGTTGCAGGGGGTTGTTTGAGGTCAGTTAATCAAATTACTATGAGACAGTGTTCCACAAATGTTCAGTCAGTATGGACGTGTTTCCACGTAGATCTGCAGCAAAGCGCCTTTTGAAGACATCAACGTAAATGTCTAGGTGGTAGGCCTACTTGTCTTTCCATTACTGAGTTGTGGGTGCAGCTCACTGACTCCAATCTTGTATCATCCTAATAACCGTCTTGTAGGCTAAAAATGAACACCGTTTTGAAACATGTAGCCAACTCATAGCAGGAGCTAGCTTATCTTATAACAAACGTGATCCAGCGGGGTTAGTTGCAACGCGCTGTTACAACTAAGCCTCTCAAACTGTACAATGATGTTGCAATACAAAAATATGCGCGTATTAGTGTTAGTTTAGTTAGTTTTTGTGATGGTTTGCATTTTGCCTCATGTGTTTTCAGGTTTAAGGGCTTTTCTTGGCAGGATTGACATTGGTTAGACTCTTTGCTTCCATTGGCGCATATTTCTCATGTTATTTCTCCGTAGGCCTAAAATAAAGTCAATTTTCGACACACTTCTGTCGTTAGTTAATGGCTTATGTATCATAAATAGTCAGATCCTATTCTATCATACACATTCAGATACATTTATTGAATTCATTTAATTAAAAACAGCCTTTTGAATGAGTGTTACAACTAACCGTGCATATGGGGCAGGTTGTAACATTTCACCTATCGCCACTCTCGGTGGAATTCTAAAAAAACAGTAGCTCCTACAAACAAACTTCCAGTGCATATGTGTAACAGAGATATGTATGTTGCTTGTTAAAAACTATAACTAGTGAAATTCAAATGATTTTAGAATTATTTAGCCATAACCAAAAAGTGTTACTTTGTGCCCCGCGCTCCCCTGACTAAAATCTTATGTAGAAGAAGAAACGTTCACAAAAAATCCATCCATCCAAAAATGATCTTTGTTTTTGATAGCTGTTGAAAACGGCATGGAACTGACAGAGATGTTTTTGTTTATAAATAAATAAATAACATTATGCTGATACCTTTTGCTTTTCCCAAATACAATGTAGCCTACAGGTGTAAGTGACCTTTCATCAATCCAGTTGCAATGGATGAACTGTGATGAACTGCCCTACTTGTGATTGTTTAGAGATTTTAAAGGTTTTATAACAATGCTACATCTTCTTTGGCTATTCTACAATCTATTCACCTTTTCAGCACCAGTAGGCTACTTTCTGTGCAGCCGCACACACACACTCAGGCATGCCAAACAAGCATACACAAAAGTTTCAAGAGTGGGGGATGGAGTAAAAGATGGAGACAAATTGAAGTGTGATTTATTTTCGCGGAACGGATGTACAGGACTGAGCGGCGGTCATATTTTGTACCGCTATGCGGTACATCTAGTTTTCCTCATAGTGGCTTGACATGTCAAGTCAAGTCAAGTCAGTAGTCTTTAAAGTAGTCTTTAATCAATTAACCACCTTCCTAACATCAAATGGGTATTTTGATTACTTCCAGTCTGGTTTTCGGGCAAATCACAGCACTGAAACAGCTCTCATTAAAGTTTCCAATGACATACGCCTCAACACAGATTCAGGTAAAACATCAGTCCTAGTGCTACTGGACCTTAGTGCAGCATTTGACACTGTTGATCACAATATTTTACTACACAGACTAGAACACTGGGTTGGATTTACAGGCATAGTTATCAGCTGGCTAAAATCATATCTACAAGAAAGGAGCTTCTTTGTTGCCATCGAAACTGTACCTCAACACCAACGTCCTTGACCTGTGGTGTTCCCCAGGGTCGATCTTGGGGCCACTATTATTCAACCTCTATATGCTCCCACTTGGACAAATCATTCAAAAATAATTTGATTTCATATCATAGCTATGCAGATGACACACAAATTTACTTAGCTCTATCACCAAACAACTATGGTCCTCTTGAATCTATGTGTCAGTGTATAGAACAAATCAACACCTGGATGTCCCAAAATGTTCTTCAGCTGAACAAAGAAAAAACTGAAGTAATTATATTTGGTAAAAATGAGGAAAGACTTAGGGTTGCCACTCTCCTTGACACAAAAGGGTTGAAGGCAAAGGATACTGTTAAAAACCTTGGTGTATTAATTGACAGTGATCTAAATTTCAACAGCCACATGAAAGCGATAACTAAATCAGCTTTTTACCACCTCAAAAATATTGTCAAACTCAGAGGGTTGATGTCAAAACATGTCTTAGAAAAACTCATTCATGCATTTATCTCCACCAGGGTTGATTACTGCAATGGACTGTTCACAGGCCTTCCTAAAAAGACTATTAAACAGCTTCAGGTGATACAAAATGCAGCAGCTAGGACTCTAACAAAAACTAAAAGAACTGACCACATTACTCCAATTCTTAAGTCCTTGCACTGGCTTCCAGTAAGTCACAGAATTGACTTTAAAAGCACTATTGCTTGTTTATAAATCAGTAAATGGAGCAGGACCTAAATACTTGTCAGACATGCTTCAGCAGTACACACCTTCTCGTCCTCTCAGGTCCCAGGTGAAAAACCTGCTAGTAAAACCTACAGTTAGAACTAAACATGGTGAAGCAGCTTTTAGCTGCTATCACGGCTCAGCTGTGGAACCAACTTTCGGATGACATTAAAAGGGCCCCAACTGTAGCCAGTTTTAAATCTAGACTTAAGACCAAACTGTTCTCAGGCGCTTTCTGCTAACTGTGCGAGTTACAAATTCTGAATCTGCCTCGATAATTATTCTACTTTGTCTTTTATTACTTTTTTTTACTTTTTGCCTTTGTTTTTTGCTTACTAATTATTCTTTATTTTTAAATGATTTTACCTTGTGTTTTATGTTTTCTTTTTATTATGATCTTTACCTTTTAACTATTCTTTGACTATATTGCCCTTCTATGCTTTTATTTGTTATTATCGTTTGGTTTTGTTTATGTAAAGCACATTGAATGACCTCTGTGTATGAAATGTGCTATATAAATAAACTTGACTTGACTTGACTTGACTTGAAAGTCAGTTATGACATGGTAGGACTCATCAACAGTGACATCCACTGGATCCATTTTTAACAAAACTTTTTATGTCATTTTCTTATACAATGACTATTATTTGTACTGATATCAGTATTACTTTTATATACTAATGTTATGTTGTAAAACATAACAAGTGGTTAATTCAAAGGTGTAGTGGTGGACTGAGGGGGATTATCCCTCAGTAGGAGGTGAGTCAATAAAAGAGTGTTTTTTCCCAGGTGAAAGGAGCAAGGATGGAGAGCAATGAGAGGGGGGGGGGGCGTGAAGAGTGGCACCGGAGCTGTGCTCCATCTCCCCCTTGGCTGATTACAGCGCACAGAAGCTTCTGGAAGCACGCTGGATGTCCATTACGAAGCCCGTGTGCTGGCAACGCAGTGTGCCCGCCACTCCGACTGCCTTATTACCGCAAATGCTATCTTACACAAGCGCTCGCTTCTATATACGATTCACTCCCTCTCTCTTCTCTCTCTATCTCTCTCTCTCTCTGACATACACACACATACACAGATATACATACATACATACATACATACATACATACATACAAACACACACACACATACACACACAAACACAAACAAATGCACATAAACACAAAACTGTGTAGGTGTGTATACTATGCACATACAAGCATACACGCTATGCTATGAAGCTTGCCTCAGACAAAACGTATTCCTGTTCATTCTACATTCCCACTGACTCTACATTACTTTTCCTCCTCGAGCTGCTAAACTTCCATTACAGCAGTCTCTTCCTTGTTTGCAGCAGCATCTTCTACAGCAATCTTCAATGGAACCCTTTTCTGCCATTTTGTCAAGCGAGCTACAACACAGAAGATTTCTTTTTCTGTGATTGCCTGTCCCCCCCCCCATCACTACTGAGAGATAACTTTTTTTGTGATGCTTTGGAAGGTTAGGTGTTAGAGAACATTGTGCATTGTGAACCTGCTCTGCCTACGACAACTCAGTGTTGGACTGTGGAGGCTGTGTTAGAGGGGGACACAAAGGCAAGCACACATCGCAAGGACCACCCAGGTGATAGAACACTTTCCTGGAACAGAGAAGCTTCCCTACAGCATGTGCTGCAGTCTGAGGGAACTTAGCAAATCACCTTCATGTGTGAGTGTGATGTTCAAATTGTGGTGTTTTCACACACATTTCTTTGTTTTGGAACTGATATGACATATCGTACATTTACTATCAGATAACATTTCTTCCAGTAAAACCCTTATGCCAAGTGATCCTACCCCCAATTATAAAAAAATCACACAAAGGCAGCCCAAACAACCCAGTTCAATGAAATCCCATAAGACCAGAAGGAGGAGACAAGAGTTAGTAAGAGGAGAGAAGACGAGAGTGAGAGAGAGAATTCGATCACGCCTCACCCATCTGCCCAGTGAGAAGAGAGCAATGAAAATGATAATGACTCACCCTGAGTGTCTCTAAGCCGGAGAGCTGACTAAAGTGTACACGCACGCACGCACACACACACACACACACACACAGTTCACCTCAAACTGTCCATTTGTCTACCTTCTCTCTCAGACCCTTTTTTGTGACTATCTACTAGAACAGCCACCTGCTTCTGTTCATCATTTTATGAAAAACAGGTGTCCATTTCTGAACTCTTTTGTGGTACATCTCTGCTCAGGGCAGTCCTCAGGGATGAATGTTAAAATGAGTGACACTTTTTAATCACACAGAAGTAGGGTTGCCCACCTATGTAGTTAAATATGCATTGTATATTATATGTGTATATTAGCTTGGTTACACGTCCCAAAAAGGACATACATTCATAACTCATGAAAATGTCAAATGAATCCATTACATTACAGTAATTTCCTGTGCATTAGCCACATTGTGTATAAACCGCAGGACAGTGCTTTATGCAAAAAAAAAAAAAAACCCATCTATTTACCGCACCTGTGTATTACTGTAACCACAGTGCCCAATAGCCCAATGAATAAGAAACAGATCATGCTTTAATCATATAGTAGAATGAAGAAAAGAAATGCATAGCCCGCCCCTGTGTATTAACATTATAGCTGAAGAAATGTTTGCAAAATCAATGTATAAACCTCGGTTATTGTTGGGAAATTACAGGTCATATACGTGTCTGTAGGATTTAGACCACTGGCAATTTTAGAAAGGAATACAGTGAGAGAGTGACAGAGTGATAAAAAGGGAGAGAAAAAGAGAAATTAATAGAAGTATACAAACCCAGAGTCCTCTCACACTTAAGCGGTTTGGTCCCTCCGATTCCTCCTCTCTTCGCCACTCTGTCCACTCCCAGGAGACAAACCCAACATTTCAGCCGTATCTGCAGCCTGACAGTTGGATGTCTCATCTCTCGAGTGAAAGAGTGCAGAGAGAGGGAGAAAGAGAGAGAGAGAGAGACCGAGGCTCTATGGAATAGCCCAATGAAATTTCACTTGAGTGAGATGAGCAATCGATACGTCCATAAACCCAAGCCCAAAGCCTTCGCTGTGAGAGGCAGTTAAGACCATATTGATAGTGGCTGCGCAGGGAGGGTTGGATTCCAAAAGTTAAGAAAACATTTCATCACCTGACAAGTGTTAAGAGAGCAGGTGATGCGCTATTCAGTGCCACTAAAAAGCCTTCTGAGCTTTACACCAAAGCAAAACTGATAAAATCAACAATCAAAAATCAAAATCAACAAGGATTATTAGAAAGAAAGAAAGAAAAGGAACAAAGAAAGAAAGAAAACAAATCGAGGTGTGAGCACATTCTGTTTCTGATATTGCTTATTATACAAGTTAAATCCGGTCGA
The DNA here is from genome assembly GCF_017589495.1 of Alosa alosa. Classification (NCBI taxonomy): domain Eukaryota; kingdom Metazoa; phylum Chordata; class Actinopteri; order Clupeiformes; family Clupeidae; genus Alosa; species Alosa alosa. Next base: position 9,241,557 of record NC_063194.1, read on the forward strand.
ACTATTTATTCATTTCTGATTGGACAAGAGGCATTCAATGAGTCATCAAGAGCGGCGTACATTCCATCATTCCATGTAATTGCCTTCGGCATTGTACCTATAGTATGGCCTAATTACAGCCATGGCCTTTATCAACCCTACTCTCACGTGCCATATTGCTTAATTATACAATAGTTAGATCGGGTCGAACTATTTATCATTTTCTGATTGGACAAGAGGCATTCCATGAGTCATCATGGAGTTTTTTTTTTTATTTTTTACAAATAACAGCCATGGCGATGTCCTTTACCAACCTCACTCCCACTTGTGTCATACTGCTTATAACCATATTCATTCAGAATTGAAAAATATTGATTTTATACCCATGAATAGATACTAACTCTTTTGAAACCAAGGGGAAGATATCTGCTTCCTAATAAATGTGACCAACGGCCCCTAGAGAATTACCACAGTCACTGATTCACTGACATTTCTGCAAATCTCCTTTGAATAACAAACTGCAGCAGAAACCATTTGCTCAGCCTTTGTCATTTAAAGATTTAACAGTATTCTCTATTCTATCTCAATTGGTGAAGGGAATCATGATGTGTGTCACATGTTACCCTTAACCATTAATTAATCTCCACCTCCTGACAGAAAGTTAACATTTTGAGCTCCCAAATTACTTTATGCATAATAAATGATTAGTCAATACTTGCGTCGTCAATATTTTGAGCTCGTTCCCAAATGACATATAATTTAAATAATAAATTATAAGTAAACACTCAAATGTAGTTGAGCTTTGAACATTTGAGACTTTCATTTTATTAGGAGCCTCAGTAGATTCGCCTCTCGGGAATGACCACCAGGAGACTAGTGGACGATCCTCATTAAGGCAGGAAAGGAAAATTCACTGGACTTCATAGACAATTTTACTGGCACAATAGAAGAGGGTCAATAATCAGGCACAGTATGTTGGTTAAAATGTCAGTAATATACCACCCACACACATTTGCAGAGGTGCCCCCCTTTCGCTTTAGACTAAAGTGTTTGCTAGTATGGACAATAGCCATCACCATATAAGAACAGATGTAGTTTTAAAACTGTATTATTCTTCTTATTCCATTATATAGCTCTATATGTTCAGGTGTGTGTGTGTGTGTGTGTGTGTGTGTGTGTGTGTGTGTGTGTGTGCGTGCGTGCGTGTGTGTGTGTGTGTGTGGGCATTTCTTCTCTTGTGACCTAAAATCTGAGAAGAAATTTGATTGGGTTGGGCATTTTATTCAATGCTTAATGCTCTGGATACAACATTACTTCAAACCTGAACTTGTATAATACTGCTTTCACCAACATAAATTAGTAATAGACTGCAGTGGCTTTCCTTATAGATTGGAATATGTATTATCACTGAGCACTCATGATGTCCTATTCAACCTAGCCATCTCCCCTCTGCATATCTTTAAGTAGCTAGGATAAATTTCTATGACCAAACCAACAGTGATATAAAAAATAGACTGTGACTAGCTGTCATTTATTTATGCCCGTCAAAGAGAAATAAATCTTCTATAAGATAGAAATTCAAAGAACAAACATTATTTAACCCAATTCGAGACAGCACAGACTTACTGCATCATTAAAGAGTGCAATGGAGTCAGCAGAGGGGATTGAAGCAGAGCGGTTAGTATTCACAAATACTTTGGAGTCTGGCGTATAGGAGGGAGAGGCCAAATAGAGATGGGAATGGGAGCTGTCTGAAGAGCAGCGGCCATGAAGGGGGAAGAAAATGTCTGGGGCTGAAAAAACAGAGAATGCAAAAGACAAAAAGAGAGATGCGGCCATCTCAGCATGACTCTCCTATCAGACAGGATGACCACAGATGAGGAGACAGACAAAGATGTCTCACCTAGGGGAGTGTCTGATAGCTGTCTTAACATGGCATGGCAGAAATGAAAAAGACAAACAGAGATGTTATGCGAACAATTTACACAGAAGGAAGAGGGGGGAATATAAGACAAAACAGCAAAACAGCACTGCAGTGCAGAGTAGTGCAAACACAATGCAGGTGGACAAGATCTGTCATTATGATATGTGAGAAGGCGAGGAAGGTATGCTCACTGCAGATAGATCTATTCTCTTAAGCCTCAGCCTTAGAAAGCAACATTATTTCTTATGTAGCATCTTGGTTTCCTCTATTAATTTTTGTACCATATGTATGCTAATTTCCCAAAGGTTAGCTCATATTACATATGCAAGTTCCATCTCAGCTAATCATCCTCCTACAACAACAATAACATCACTAATAGATTTAATCAGATTTAATTGAGAGAGAGAGAGAGAGAAAGAAAGAAAGAGAGAGGGAGAGAAAGACAGAAAGAAACAGACAAACAGCAAGAGACGGTGCATGAAGAAAGATGATATGAACAGAAACATAACATGATTCATAAATAGATGAATAAAATGATCCATTAATAAATAAGACTGAATACAATGGCCACTGCTTTGCATCATAGTTAAGTTAACCAGACAGCATGCTTGACCAAAGAAGTCAGTCATGGTCTGTCCTGCACAGTGCCGAGCGGAGGACCCTATCAAACACCAGCGTGACACACAACCTCATCTCAAAGTCTGAGGCCCACACACACACCACCTCACCACCCACATCCACACACCATCCTGTGGCCGCTCTAGATGACCAGTTGAACTTTGGACTAACTGAATAAGCAGGACAGAGAGGATGTGAACACATATCTGTGGACACTGTGCCTCATCTGTGTCCGTCAGTGGCGTTTCTCATTCACTTAGAGCCTTCAGAGAAAAGGGCAGCCAAACGGCATGAAGAGACAGTGCTTTTATAGGGACTGTCAGTACATGTCTTCTTGTGTGTGTGTGTGCGCGCATGTGTGTGTGAACCAATACAGTAAATGGTCAACTGATACTAAACTGACTGAAAATCTCTATCCATTGAGACAATAAATTCTCTCCAGAATATCAGTGAGTTGGATCGTATGAGTATAAGAAGGGGCATTGACAGATAAAAATAAGGAGGCGTCTACACATTCAATTTAATGTCAGAGACACAAAAAGCTGAACTATGTGTATGAATGAATACAAGAAGAAGAGTGAACATCTGTAATTCTGTATGTGTGTGTGTGTGTGTGTGCTCTGCCTGCGTTTGCGTATTAGTAAAGCCTCTTCATGTTTCTCTCTTCTGTCACTCCATTCATGGCACCCGCTGCATTGTGTTGCAATCAGTTTACCTTCTACAATATTCAATGGAAGCTCACACGAGCCACAAAAAGAGGACACCACTTACAATAATGACTGTACCACACAACACACAACGTCCGGTTGCAGCCCAGACCGGATGTGAAGCCATCTGCTTCATCCTTTGTCCCTGTCCATTCTTCCACCCCACGACAAGGCAAGAGGATCGATGACTGCATAGCTACATTCAACCCAAATCATGGCCATTCACTTCAACAGGTGGTGTGTGGGGGTGTGTGTTTCTGTGTATTGTGTTGGTTGACTGTGGAGGGGAGCACTGGACATTGTTTGATTGAAAACAAACTTAACTGGTGCGGTAAAATGACCAGGGATGCCAGATGATTAAGAGGGAGAAATAGCTCAGTAAGGGATGTTTTCCTTCAACAATATCATTAGGAGTCTTCTCATTGTTTCACCAAATCACGTATAGTAGACAAGTAGACAATTGAAAGTTTGTCTCTTGGGTCATACATATATTCTTTAGAAAGCCATTTAGAGTTGTCTGTGAGTTCTCTGCTGATTGATACTTTCTCTGTCTGGCCGAACCGTTCTGTGCTCTCAGTTGAGCAGGCTGCTCGCAGAGCACTCCTGAACTCCCAAGTCGGTCTGCGTGTGAGTCATCGGATACCTGACAGGAATGGAGCCACAACCCCTCCAAAACCCAGGCAGCTGCAGTGACAGCTACTTCAAGGAGACGCTGGTGGCAAGACCTTGGACTTCTGTGAAAAGACAACATGAACAGTACACAGCAGTGGAGGAAGATATCGCAAAACGACACAAATCGTCCAGCCAATTACATCTTCATCACAAATCCCTCATGGCAGCTTTAGACTCCATGTCTCAAATCCAAAACGGCACTTTAATGTATCAAATAAACACACACATCCAATGAAAATAAATAATATTCTATAAATTACATATGGCTATTTTCATTACAATATGGTCCTTTGGGTGTAATTTGGCTGCAATCTATACAAGTTTTCTTTCTTTTTCACATTTTGGAGCTTAAAAAGTTTCATGTAGCCCACCTGTGACATCCTTAGACATCTCTGCTCACTGACTCATATCACTGTTCCAGCTGACATTTCGGACGCACTCATCTGTTGCCAGGCATGGGAGAGGCTTTATAAAGGGGTGACGTGAATGGCAGAGGCAAGAGAACTGTGAAGCCAAGTTTAAAAATAAAAGCAATAGTTTGTTTTTCTAGGCTACAACATGCGCCTAAGGAGACACATTTTCCCCTTGGGGACAATGATACATGTACCATGGCCTCTACGGAAATGAATTGGTGGATATCTGTCATAGCAATAAAGAACTTTAATCCAAGAAAATAATACATTTTTTTATTTTTTGGAAGAGGCAGCTCAGTCAAAGAGGGCAGACAACTTTAGCCCTGCCCTGTGCAGGTCGCTATTAAACTTCAATTTATCAATTTTATGGTTATCTCACAGATCCAGAGTGACGTTCATTTTGTTCCACCTGGCCATACCTGTGGTGGTGAGGTTCATTAGCTGGTTGTGCAACCCGATCTCACAAGCAATGCGGTTGTGAGGGGCCACTAACAAAACTCCCATTCAATGAATCCATCATCAGGACCCACACACCGCATATTAACTGATGCTAATTGGACATATGACTTTTCCTCACCTCTTTGCTGTGGTGATCAGTGGGTGGTGATATCGTATCACTGAATCTTCCATGTCCTTGCATTGGCCTCTGAAAGAAACAAGGAAGAAAAACAAACTTCATTGTAACGGCACATTGGCCATTTTATCAGTGAATTCCAGCGTCCTTCATCGCTCCGAGCAATCTGGCACCATGGATGAGTCTCAACTGTCCATTAACCTTTTCCTGTCTCTGCCCTTTGTCATGCATCTGCAACATCTCAACAGAATAATGAGCTGCCAGATCTGTTTTTTACTGAACAGCCGCCTGTGTGTCTCTGAGCAATAGGTTAAGTCAGGTCAAGGTTCTACATTCAAGAGAAATAACATGAATGGGCAATATGAAAGATGGATGGAGAGAGTGTTGCAGATAGAAATATAGAAAAGACAGAGATACCAAACTTATGAGGCTAGGAGGCAAAAGTAAAAGATTTTAGGGTTACCATTTTAGGTTGTAGGTCAATAGAAGCCCTTTGTACAGCTGGAGACCACAACTGAAAAATCCCAGCTTTCAAGACACCATATAGGTTCCTTTGCCTTATACAGAGTATGAATACGACAAGGGCTAGATCTATGTGTATGAGTTCTGTCACACACTGAAATGTGTTAACAGTAGGAATGTCACAGACCCTCAGGGGACATTTCTCTCACACACACGGATCATAATGTGTGACAGCCTGTCAGTACACACACACACACACACACACACACACACACACACACCAACAAACAACCGCACACACAATCATTCAGTCACATAAACTATTTCCACCTTTATTGTGCAGTGTGTCATTAAAGAAAGGAAGAAGGAAAAGAAGAATCCCAGTGCAGAGGGTGTGCAGTATAGAGAATCCCAGTGCAGAGGGTGTGCAGTATAGAGAATCCCAGTGCAGAGGGTGTGCAGTATAGAGAATCCCAGTGCAGAGGGTGTGTAGTATAGAGAATCCCAGTGCAGAGGGTGTGTAGTATAGAGAATCCCACCGGGAATCATCCTCAAGTGCCCTTCTATTCCCAGTGTCTCTCCCCACAAACATGTCCGAACAAACCTCATTCAAACACTCCTTTAGTAGTTACTGAAATCACACATTCTTCCCTCAGAGAGCACGGAAAACACACACACACACACACACACACACACACACACACAGACACACACAGACACACACACAGACACACACACACACACACACACATACACACACACACACTCACTTACATCCTGATCTTCGCAGCCAGCCCACAAGAGACTGGTCGCTGCTATGATGACAGGGTCGGTTTGTTGATGGACTAAGAGAAGTTCACACTCATCATAACACAGAAAAGGTCACACACGAACAAGAATGTATCCGCTTAGTCAGAAGTGCTGTTTGGAAACACTTGCAAGCATCGTGCTCCTTGATGTAAAACTTATTGTCCAAGGGCATCATCAGTTTCAGCTTGACAGAGGGAAAATGCTATGCTATGCTAAATTCTTTTACTGTAATATGGCATATCCTAAAATGTTGTAGAACTAAATTAACCATTGTACATTGTGTGTCTTTGTCCATCAACACAACATTATAGACTTGTTCCAAATGTCTAATTAACTCTAAAGTTTACAGCAAATATACAACAAAAAAAAAGAAAAAATAATACTTTGATGTCCAAAATATCTCTGAAAAAAAAAAAAATACTTTGATCTCCAAAATAAAAGCGTATTCATTACTGTAATACAAACTATGGATGTGCTCTTGGTTGCTGCAAATACACTCAAAAGAAAGAAAGAGCAAGAGGAGTGAGAGGAAGAAAAAGTAAGAGAGCGTGATAGTGGAAAAGGAAGAAAACAAAAAGGATGTAACAAAGCAGAGAAAGAGAGAATAACAGCAGAGAGGCACACCAGACATGGACACAAACCCAGCAGTGCGAAGAAAAACAGACAGAGAGAGAGACAGAGAGAGAGAGAGAGAGAGAGAGAAAGAGAGAGAAACCCTTCTAGGGAGGAAGAGAGTGTGTGAAGATAAATGAGAGTGATGTAAATCTGGGGAGGGGAGAGAAACAGGCCGTCTCCGTGGGATAGACGCAGTGATTGAGAGAGGGAGGCAGGGAGAGGAGAGGAGAGGAGAGGAGAGGAGTGATGAGATGTAGGGTTGCTACTCGGGCCACACTAATCACTGGCTCTGCCGGCACAAACACACAGCCTCCCCACTCTTATTGAGAGATAATGGGATTCTGACAAAGTTCACAGCTGAGATCTTTAGACAGAAAATGAGATATGAAAATAAATAATGTAGCTGAAATTTAGATGGAAAAGAGAGAGATGAGGATATAAGAGATGCATTTAAGAGCCACAGAGTATAAAACAGGCTAATACATTACACAAACATTATATGCATTATTTTATGTTTTATTTGCATCTGATGGTTAATGGTAAAAAAAACTGCGAAACTGCATTCATTCCTTGTACTATCATTAATTAAATTGAAATTAGAATTATGTCATGAATGTAGCATTTTCATTTCTTGCATTAAAGGACTGCTTACTGCTCCATTGAGGAGTGCTTAACGATCACCGTTAACTAATGAACAGCGAGTGGCTTAAAGGCCAGTGAGTAATGATTATTCTTGATCAATGAACTTACGAAACAATTCAATAAATAGCAACTAGCAGCACTACCTTCACTGTTGACAGTAATTCCTTATCGTTTTTGTATTTACAGTAATGTGGGTGTAATTCCACATTTGAGTGCTCTACAGACAACACTAACACATGTTGGAGTAGATTAGTGAGCCCCTGAATAAATAGACCTGCTGCTGGCAGTGCTCATTCATCAGGTCTTCACACTACACTCACTTCCTTCTGTTCACTCCTCACATCTAAGTTGAACACACACACACACACACACACACACACACACACACACACACACACAAGCACACACACACACACACACAAGCAGCACATTTAAATGCTTTTATTTGGATCCGAAAGGCAAGCAACGAAGACATAATCCAAATACTCTGGGAAGAGTGTCACTGACAAGGCGTCAGATCTACAAGGCTCACAAACAAACACACACACACACACACACACACACAAGGGAACACACATATACACAGCAGCACACACACACACACATACAGAGAGAGAGAGAGACTGACAGACAGATAGATAAGCAGAGCATCTCACCATGGAAGAGATATGTGTGTTGTTTATATGCAGCACTGTTCCTCCTTCTACTTGTGTCTGTCTCTCCACTTCAGGGTCCGCAGGCGGCAGCACCGACTGCGTGACTCAGAGCCCACTGAGCCGGGAGGCTGGAAAAATAACACACAGCCGTGACCTCTGACCCTCTCCGAGAGAGTGAGAGAGTGACCAGTCCTCAGCTACACACTCAGCCTGTCCGCAAGATGTCACCTCTTTGTCAGCTCAGTGACCTCTGTCAGTGAAGTGTCAGTGGGTGCAGAGCTGTGGGTGCCATAGTGGCACACCAGGCGGGTAGTCTTTACTACTTTGTTTACGCTTCACACTGGGCCTGTCCACTTCCATCCTGTCGACCTGTCTCTCAGAGACGACACCGCTCCTCACTTTCAACATCAACACCCTCACACTTAAATACACTCCCAAAATATACACACGATTGAGATTGTGTGTACAAAAAACACACACACACTCACACAAATGCACATTCACACCCTGCCACCTATACCCACACTGTCTCTCTTTCACACACGCACACATACGCACACACACACACGATTAACGGGACAAGATGCGCTACAAGACACAATAATACATACACACACACTATATTTTTCTGATATAGAAGTACAGAATTAGCCTCTGCATTGGCCCAATCCAAGTACAACATTTGTTAAATGTCACTGTAGTGGCACAACAATCTGAACTGCAAATAATTACTTAATTAATAATTACTATAGTCAACATTGACTGCTCTCTACCAAGCGAATTGAGAAACCAAAACATATTTCCTTTACATGATCCGTCCCAAAAATGTATTGTTTAGATGTCAAGGTGATGCCTCAAGAAAACAAAAGTCTCTCTGACTCCGATTGGATTCAGAGACTGCTGTGGCAACCCCCTGGGAGCCGCTGCATTCTAACTTTTAAAAGAAGATAAAGATCAGGCAAGCAGAAGTGGGTGGGTGAGAGGCAGAAGAACACTACTGTTGTCTCTTATGAGGAAGTATATTTAGATGTCTTCCTCGTATCAGGACCCTGACCTGCCCCTTAATTGTTATGACTGTGTGAGTTTTGTCCTACTTGCACAGTAGGCGGCATGCCATGATGTTTAGACTTGTCACCATGTAATTATGGCTGGCTGAGAGTTTGTGGCCCTTGTGCCTGGCGAGGTGACGGTTTGTCTCCGTGTTTAAAAGTCTGTTGGTAGAGCTGAAGGAAACTACTTAAAGCAGAGTAAGACAGGAATGTAAGACTGAAGCCAATTATTTGTTACTGATCATCCAAATCTGTAAACAATGGAACAACCTGCAAGAAAATAGGATTTTCAATCAGGTAGTATTTTCGTCAAAACATGTTTGTAAAAACATGACTTTACAAATACAGTGATAAAGACTGTACTAAATTGTATAAGGTGCATTGACAAATGACTGATGTGAATTCAGACAGTTGCATGCTTCTGAAATGCTGAGAATATTTGAGCAAAGGTTCACAAACAATATACCTTAAAAAGGAACTGACTAGGTTTCACATGCCCTACACATTTATTGGCACCCCTGGTAAAGATGAGTAAAGAGCTATTATTAAGACAGATCGCACCTTGAAGGGAAACAAATTTATTCTGAGAAGAAAAAAAAGTCCTCAATAAGAAACAATAACACACATGCCACCGCCAAAATGCATCCTTGAGTGTTTCTGTGAATGTACCCAAGTCAAACTTTCGTTTAAAAGCATAATTATGTCGGATTACGTCACTTTTAAGCTTGTCCACGTTGTCGTTTTCGGGTGAAATGGCCTATAGAATGGGAATGCTAGGGCCACTACTATTTGGATAGGCTACATGATCGCGTCAAAATCGCTATTTTTAAAACACTAAGAAGGCTCGACACAACATGAAATTTTGATTGAAGTATCATCAGTGTCTCTACACATGAACTTGAGTATTGAGAACATTGTTTGTGTAGCCTACACATAGTTTACTAAAAAGAAAGATTTTGGACACTTCACTCCTTGACTGGCAAGATGGCAGCGAGCAGAAAAACCAAGTGTTGGTTGGCTTTTGGTGCTACCCTGACTTCTGGCTGCACTGTAGCTGCAGCACAATAAGTAGATGCAACATATTGGGTACTGAAATATTCACAAGAATCCATAGAAATTGAATCTTCATTTTGTATTATCCAATATTAGTTGTGCAGATGTATAGTCTATCTTATACACACTCATTGAACCAACAAAGTAAATGCAAAAATAGAGACTTTTTTGTAATTATTCCATATTTTGTGTAGTCAGTCTATATCAGAACACCTGACATACAATCTAAATAGTTCACAAGAAACCTCAAAGTGTTACCTTTCATTTGAGACCAGGATTATGCTTCTACACAAAGGGATTCATGTGCAGTAAGCATTTGATTGTCAGTATGCATTTTGGATAACAAAAAATCCTATGGGGAGTTTCCATAGGCATTTTACAAAACGCATGAGCATACCTTGGCAAATAATAGTCCAAAGCACTCATATTTTCATTCTATATTGATCTACTTTTGCACACAACTTCACAAGACCTGGTGCTATGGCTCAGTTGCGTTTCTAAGTGATATCAAGTGACCTAGAAGGCTGAAATGTGGTCAGTTCAGAGATGCTTGTAATCCGGCAGAAAGAAAAAACTATATTCTAGCCTCTGTAACTCTGTGTGAGTACATCACACAGTTATTTTGACTGTTTCCAACGAAAACTAGAGGTTCTCAGCTTTCTATAGAGGTCCAACATTTAATGGTAGGCCCCAAAAGAGGTGGGAACAATGCCCTTGTAATTAGGCACAGTGCAATTTCAGGCAAAAACTTGAAATTTGTATTGAGATCAATGTGGTTAACACCCCTGTATTTGAAAGATCAAATCACAGCAGAGCTGAGAAGCGGCAGGCCTGGACAGAGTGCACCCAAGAGAATACTCAAGGTCTGTGCCATCCAACTGGGAGAGCCACTTTAACATGTCTTCAACTTGAGCCTACGACTAGGGAGGGTCCCTGCTCTGTGGAAGACATCAAGCCTCATCTCAGTTTCAAAGCAGCTACAACTCTAGTGAACTGGATGATTTCGGGCCAGTAGCTTTGATATCACACATAAGACCTACGGTCAGACCTCAGGTCAGCTCCGCCATTCGTCTGAACTGCTGCATTTCACTTACCAGCAGAAGGTGCGGGTTGAGGAGGCCATCCTCTATCTGTTACATGGGGCATACTCTCACCTGGTGCCCTCCTGAGAGTGGACTCTCCCCTGGTGCCCTCTGGCTGGCTCTATTGTTGGCACTGAGCTGGAGTTCAAAATATCACTGGCAGGAAAATGGACCCTGAACAAGCTGTTGTCCTTCATTGAAAATGACTGTCACCCACTGCATACTACATTCACCAGGCAGAGAAGCATGTTCAGTGTGAGGCTCCTATCTATATCAGGCTCAATGGACAGACTGAGGAAGTCTTTGCTCCACAGGCTGTTCAGCTTGTCAACCTGACACAGAAGTGGCGGGGTGATATTGACTATTGGACATGACACTGCCACTCAGCCCTTACCCTGCCAAACCACCTCCAGACAGATAGTTACTGGCTACATGAGCCTCTAGCCTCACAATCTGTTTTGTGCATATTAAGCCTTAACTATTCATTCATAGAATTATAAACAAGATGTAAGTTAGTTAGTTTTTAGTTAGTTATTTTTTTTAAATTATTGTATATTGTATATCAATGTAGTAATTCCCTTGCACTCTGAATTACTTTGCACTGCTCAGTATTTGCACTACCACCAAGGACACACACTGATATATACCAGCATTTCACTTCATTGCCTCCACTGGCACATACTCTTTATGTTAGTTCCCTGAAAATGTATGGTGGATAGGCTGCCATTTCCTACATTCCTTTTATTACTATTATCATTATTGATAACGCATTATATACGGAACAGGCGAGAATGCACCTCGATCAACAAGTGTTACTGGGGAGTTTTGCGATTTGATTTCAGCATTGTTCAGGAATAGGTGCTAGGCTACGCTCATTTTTTAAAGATGCATTTAATCCAGTCATGTCAGCTCTCTATGCAGGGAGTAGAGCTGTCACTTTTTATTCGAAATTCGAATATGCATTCGAACATGACGTGAAATATCCATAGTCAAACTATAAATAAACTATTCGGTTTTTAGTGCCATGTGTAATGCATTTTTACAGTCTATCATTAGTTTGTTTTTTATTTTATTGTTTGCCATCTCATCCAGTGCTCTATGATCCAGGGCCCATGACCAATTCAAGCCAATAATAGCGAGTAGCCAGAGCCCTCAATAGATATCCTGTTTCAAAAATGGAAGATAACGCACAGAATGGCCAGCCTTTGCGGACAATTACGTCCCCAACTCATCTAAAATGTGGTGTCTGGAAATACTTTGGGTTCCACACCATAGATGGTAAAGTAACCGTTAAAGATAATGTTAAAGAATCTGTATCTGAGGACTGTGACGTGGTGTTTCACATAACTCGATAGCCAGGCAAGCTGTGCGAGGACAGGCGCTCTGCTCCATCATCGTTATGGTAACCAAACAAATCTTCTTCTGTCTAGGTTTGTTTCTAGGTTTTAAGTGTTGTTCTTCTATGTGCTCCAACTACTGGAGGGGAATGTTTTCAGCAGTTCCGTTTCACACATGCAACATGCAACATGCAACAACTTTCGGTCAACTCAAAAACGTGATGAATGCCGTAGAATTTACCAGTGCACGTGCGCGGGACGCAGATGCGGGACCATGTCATAGCCTTAAGACTTAAGTTTTACACCTTGATGAAACAAGAAATCATGGATTGCTGCTTGAAAGTTCATAAGCACACATAACATACTGTAACGTCGGTGTATTCCAGACTGAGTGCTAGCCTCCCAGAATGCAATGTGTGTGAATGCTGACTTGTGTAATGTCGGTTTTAGTGAGTGTAATTGCGTTTACCATGTCATGTATGTGTTATCTTTCTTTAGGTTGTACCTCATGTGTTTTACCCGGCGTATTGTATGTGACTACCCTGTTCGTGTATCGTGCTTGTCTTATTGACTTCCCTTATGTTTCCTCTGTAACAGTGTCTTGGTATGAGTGTGTTTCCCGCTTCTGCGAATAAACCTTTGATTGGACATCTGTGAGTCGCATCAATCCCACCACTCACCACTGGGTGGAGGCCCACGGAAGAGGATCCGAAGAGAGCCCTTGTAAGGGCTACTAAAAATCTTTTTAAGGCCTTCTGTTGTTACTGCCGTCGGAGGGGAGGAGCTGTCGTCTGGACCTGCCTGCGGCCACGGGAGGAGATCTTGCCGGAAGAGGGGCCTGAAGAAGCGGTCTCGGAGGAGAAGACGCCGGCCTGGGCGCTGACTCCGCCGCGAGAAGACCAGGAGCCCCTGCCCTTGAGGCTGGAGTTGGCAGTGGCCCTGGTCGCGACGCGTGAGCAGAGCCGAGGGAGAGCGGCGAGGAAGAGGTTCCTTGACGACGGACGGTTGGCGGAACCGCTGGGGGCAGCGAACTTGTGACGGTTGGGCAGCTTCGGCGGAAAAACTGAACTTTAAAACGTTCGGGTGCGTGTGAGAGGCACCGTGCTGTTTGGGCGCCCGTTCTAGTTGGCCTGTTGGCCGGCGCCAGAGAAAAAAAAAGGTTCGCTGTGTTGGGTTGAAGGCACGAGTCAGAAGAGGGGAGTCAAGCCTTCGTCGCGACCATGATGGAGTGGAGCGGGCCGGGAGCAGCGGAGGCCAGCTCTGCGAGGAGGCAGTGTGAGGAGGGACAACGAAACCGGTAGCTGACGGCCTGAAAGCTCAGCGTGTCTGGCTGCAGCAGAGCTGGTGCCTGCCTGTCCTGGTCGGTGCGACTGTGGAGTGGAGCGACAGAGGTGCAGCGACAGTTGACCCGTGAGTTCCAGTGCTTGGTGCCACAGTCTACGGTAGTGTAGGCCACCTAGGGCCCCGCCTGGAGCTGGAGGAGTGCTGCGGTCACTGAGAGGGAGCTGGGGACGAGAGGCGACAGCCATGTGACTGCTAGCACGCCTGCACTGGACCGCTAGCAGTTGTGGTTCCCCCGAGTTGGCGGGTGAGCTCCTGCGGTGTGCACCCTACGTGTTGTTGGCGGTACCGCGGACTGATGGACTAAGTGAGTGAATGCCCACACCGACGTTATGGCAATGGCTTAGCCGAGGAGACATTGCCGAGGATGGCAATGGCTCGCGAGGGGACTGTGTAACGTCTGTGTCTTCCGGACTGAGTGCTAGCCTCCCAGAATGCAATGTGTGTGAATGCTGGATTGTGTAATGTCGGTTTTAGTGAGTGTAATTGCGTTTACCATGTCGACTTCCCTTGTGTTTCCTGTGTAATGGTGTCTTGGTATGTGTGTGTTTCCCTCTTCCGCGAATAAACCTTTGATTGGACATCTGTGTGTTGCATCAATCGTTACAATACTTTCTAGGGCTGTCAATAATTGTGGCACATGTATTTTTGCTAAAAATATATAATCTGTAATTATTTGTGAAGATTTTTTTCTTAAATCTGCTTACCTTCAAAATTGGATTTCCCTCATTCTTTTCATTGTGGCATTTGAAGACAAAACGTAAAAAAGATTATTTTTTTACACCTCTTTCATACCCACTTATCAGAGGTGGCAAAACATGTGGAGGGAGTACTGAGTTACCACAGTAATAATCCAATCCACAATTACAAAGCCTGTATAGCCTACTATGATGCAAAGTTCAGTTACCTGGCCTATTATATATGGGCTGAATTCTCATGGAAATTCAAAAAGCTGACTCTATACACCCACGCTCAGATATGGTTCTAGTGTAAGGTCATTCATGGCTCCTGTCATGGCGTTCTTGAACATATCTTAAGCATAGAAGTATTTTTATACTGTGAAAGGTGACGTGTATTGACAGGTTGAAGGATTGGACGTGACAGCACATTTAGAGATCCAATTGATTCTATTACACGCTCTGCGCATTGCTGTCACTCACGAGTCACTTAATCGCCTGGGCTGGAGTTCGTCAAGATTTTAGTCCGGTGATTATGCTTAATGGTCTCAAAGCTTTTGAGGGAAATGAAAACAATGATATTGGCTTTCCCCAGTAACCTGTGTCTGCTTACCCAGATGAATGTTATTATGAAGCTGTCATGAATACGCAAATTTGAAAGGGATGAAGGGTCTTGCGCAAATGGCCATCTGTCATGAGGCGTGGAATTCCCAAAGGCTGTTTCCAGTACTTAGGACAGAAGGACCAAAACGAGCATTTAAATAAACTTCTTCTAGGCAGACAAAGGCAGGCACATAGAGATCATTCAATATCTATAGGGTAGCGTCTGTACAGATAGATATAGATATTGAACACAACAAAAATACATACTAGCATTCTGATAAAATAAAGCTTAGCCTACTCCAACTTAGTAGGCCTATAGTGTAAAGTGCATAAAGTAAGATAAACTGCATCTCCATTATTCATACCCTGTTAATTTTCATCATTTTCAATAGCTAATGAAATGCAAGAAATGTACACACCATTGTAATGATATTGTACTCCAACTTTGAAGTTGCTCTGTAGCGTCGGACGTTTTACAGCATTTACAGCAGGATAAAAAGAGAGAGCGCCTTCAACAGGTTTAAAGAAGTACTACACAGTCCAGCCGCCTTATGATGAAGTTGTGACATCAAAGATGCGAAGAGATCCTTTCACTCACGCCAGTGCAAAGATCATGACGGGGGCGTGAGGCCAGTATATATAGGAGGACCCACCAGAGCAGCATATAACTAACTACCCTCTCAAGCGGCTCTGCCTTGATTGCAAAGAAGAAACTTCATCGACGAGAAAGAAAGATCCTGTTGTACTACAGTCCACTTCACGGCTCTTTGAAGGTAAGACATACAAAATACAACATTCATCGTAAAGATAATGTAGCCTAATGCATAGCTTACTTCCAAATACAAAAATGTGGGTGGAAACATGACACTTGCTTTACAAATATTTACATGTCTTTCTTTCTTTCTCTCTCTGTCTTTTCCCTTCTTTTCAGGACAATTCCATTTCTCCTTCCGATAGTCTACAATCACAGAAGAAAAGAAAAGGTTTCTGGTGGCCATGAAGTCGGCATACCTCTTGTTGTTGGCAGCGGTGGCGGTGTGTGACTTCACAGTGAGCCAAGCACAGAGTATCCCAAGCGAAGCGGACCTGGAGGAGCGCCCAACGCTTAGGGACATTCTTCAGCGCGCCGAAAGTCTACTTATCCGCTCCATTGTCAGAAAAATTGAGGAAGATGACAGTGAAAATGGTAAGCAACACATTTTCGCTTATCTACTCCAACAAGTTATTGCAATTATTTGAGGTGACACTAAATTGAACTATGACATGACATACAAATATTTTAAATGAAATATTGCTATTTATTGCTCATAGAAAACCTCGGTGTTGTGGTTCATAACAAAAGTTTTGACACACTTTTGTTTCCCTGTATTTTGCATCTCAGATATGTTGTCACCCCAACTCAACTGGCTAGAGAAGCGACAACATCCAGGAAAACGCCAACATCCAGGAAAGCGCGAAGACGACGACTATGAAGACTACACAGACGTGCAGAAAAGACAGCATCCAGGAAAGCGAGAGGATGCCTTGGACGAGTCGCTAGAGCTCCAGAGAAGGCAGCACCCAGGGAAGCGCCTCGTCCTGGATCAGTTTGCTGAAAACCCGGCTGCCCAGAGCGCACTCTTAAATGAACTTTCCAAACGGCAGCACCCGGGGAAACGCTACCTTATGACGTTCAGCAAGCGGCAGCATCCTGGTAGGCGCGAGATAGACGAGAGTGACCTGGACACTGGTGACCTCTTGGGTCTGGAGAATCGCCAATATTCTGGGAAAAAGTATTTGGATGACACGATCCAGGATGTAAGCGTGAGCGGGGGTCCTTGCGACGTTCAGGATCCTGCTACTTGCAGTAAAGCCAACCTACTGTTGGAGCTGCTGGATAACGTGTCCAAACCTCGCCTTGAGGAGAAGAGACAACATCCCGGGAAAAGGCTCGCAATAGAAGATGATGTAACGGAACAGGAATGAAGTAGTATTGAGTACTGAATGCTTGAACGTGTGAATAGAGTGTAAAGAAGTAACAAAGAGTTATTCCAATAAAGAGAATTTAATAATTGTTAATCATGCGCATTATTTATGAAATAGCACACGAAATATGATACATTTTTAGCATTTTGCGTATCTGGAATTGATCTTTGAGACAGCCTCATTTGAGTAAGACAATTGACCTAATTTACAATAGCCTAATGGCCAATACATCTATAGCCTACTTAATGCGTTAGTGCAGTTAAGTAGGCTACAGTTAGCAGACAGATAGCATAATAGAATAAAATAATACAATTATTCTGTTTGGAGAGCAGTCCGTGAGATAAGTTTGACATTCAATTGTGTGAACATTTCCACATGTACGTAAATGTTTTCTAAACCATTTTTTTGCTGCCACAAGAATAGGCTAGGCTACAGGTGTTTATTCCATTGTCATTCTGTCAGATAACTTGAGTTTTCATTGGTAAAATACAAAAGTCCCATGCAAACAAAACGGGTCGATTATTATTTTTGTACACAAATGATGTTGAGTTGTTCATGTATGAGGAATACAACAGCTGATGATATGCCTCTATCCAAGGATACAGAATGTCTTGATTGATGAGAAATGATTTTAAGAAATGCTTATTCCATTATAACGTTTGTACTTTTAAGACTGAATATGGGAAAGTTATAACGTGACAGTAGGGAAAACTTGACCTTTGTATCGTCATGCGTGAAAGATTGAATAGGTGAGTATGCATGCCTGCGTTGACGAGGACTGATCAATACGTCTTGGGCAATTAAGATGCGCCCCCCCCCCTCTCGTTTGATGGTGAATCAATGCGTGAGGATTTCGTCGGAGCCTATCCTTTAATTACAGCAGTTCCATCAATGCTACATGCGCAAAAATAATTGAAGAAACAACTCCTATACATCAATCCAACTGACCAAACGTCGGTCGAAAGAAATGGAGGGGCCACAGGGATATATCCTATAATATGCATGGCCAATTAACAAGCTACCAAAGGAAGATCTCATTATACAGTGCACGTGAAAATATGACCACTAGTGAATATAATTGCACATTCAGTTGCGTGAACACTCTTTCAATAACTGAGGTAGGAGGATTCTTCCCAAAGCATTTGGCTTAATGCATGTGGTCTGCACAGAATATGTGCACCATATGAGATGCATATAACATGCACGATTTCGTCTTCTAAATGCTTTTTTAAAAAGAGAAAATGGTATGATATCCTTAAAACGTTACTGGCTAAAACCAGACATGATCCAAATAAAGATTGATCCAAATCTGAAAGGACAGGATATACTGTTCAGACTGTTAAATGTTTAGCTTGTCCCCAAAGAGCATACCAGTGAACTTGATACATTCATAAATTGCTGGGCATGGAGGGAGTCAACAATTGTTATTAAAAAGTAATGCATTCTGCATTCCTTATTTAGAATTACTACATCATAGAGATGTGATACAGACATTCCATTAAAGATAACAAGCAGGTTATCCAAAAACGATAGAAAGTTGTAAATGAACAGATAACACACTATCCTATTTTCAACAACACAATAAATTGCTAAGAAAAAAGGGATTGAAAGTATTACTTTTGTATAAAAAAAAAAACATGTTTGATCCCTAATCATTTGCAAAAGATGTGCATTAGTCATCACATTGAGAAGACTTAAATGGTTTACATTAAATGCCAACAAAGGTCCACAAATCTGACCCTACTCCTGGTCAAACCCCATGGTAAGAGAGAGGATTACAAACTCACATATATCAGGCACATTCAGAGAAGGATAGGTAGCTACAGTGTTCCATTTGTATAATAATGAGGGCCTGCCACAAGGTCAAACTATGGATAGCCAGAAATGCACCTTCTTTATAGATGTCAAAGAAGGCCACAAAAAGACTATGGAAAAAATATTCTGACCTGACACACAAAAGGTATTGGAGCTGAGCATCAACAATAATAGTAAGTCGAGGTCATTGTTTGTCTCCACAACATTGACAGCAAAATGACCCATTTATTTCTGCCATAAATACCAACTTCAGTGAAAATATTACACCACAATGAATGACTAGGAGAGACTAAGAGATTATTTCATCATTCATGACTGAATTTGCGTCTAGTCTGATAGATGAGATACAGTACACTTCCCATCCATGTACATTTAACATGAAACAGTGCACTGAATGTATTTACACTATTTTCACACTAGGCCCATTGAATACAAGCAGTTTAATTCACAACCTATAAAGTCGTTTTACGTCTGAAAGTCATTATGGAAATTATAGCGTTGGTGTCATGTGATCCATTTTTTTCAATGTTTATTGAGTTGTGATATAAGGGAAGTATGCATAGCATTTGTCTTAAGGTCAGTGGTAACATGTTCTTTTATTTATGTGATTCATTTAATTTTAGTTAAAGGGCCAGTAAGGTATTGTCTAAAACTGGCTAAATAGCTTCCAAACTTAACATCATCAACAGCACATCAACAACACAGTTGGCACTGATCTAAGCTTCCCAGTATGGGAATCTTTTGCCAATATAGTTGGCAATATTTTGCTGTTAAAACATTTCTTATTTTTCCATGGAATTATCTGTGCCTGACCACCAGTGATGCCAGTAACACGAGTAATCTAGCGCGCTACTATTTACAAACCAGTAATCAGATTAAAAGTTACTTATCTAAGTTACTGTGCGTTACTATTTTTGTCATTTTCCTTAGTAAAAATATATATTCTTTGCTTTCTTCTTGTCTTGGGGATTAATGTCATGTAGGCTATGCTCACGTTTTCAGCATGAGGACAATTCACGTGTAAAACCACGCAGCGACACAAACGTTAACAACAATGGAGGGAGAGAGAGAGATGCACATTTCATCAGTCTTTACTTTGAGTTTGTCAGCTAAACATGACAACATTAAGGTACATTGTAGGCCTACATTCTGTGCTTGCGACAAAGTGCTGTCTAGCTAGACGTCCCAAGTCTCCCGAAGTTTTGGGAGTCTCCCACATATTGAGAGCGGCTTCCTGACGCCCGCAAATTACATAAAATCTCCCGGAACCTAGAGCGAACAAGAGCACGCAAGCCAGACCGGACTTCAAATCGCGTGTGTAGCCTATATGAGTTTAACGCGCACACAACGGAGAGGGAGAGAGAGAGGAGTGGTACGTTTGTGCCTGAAGCGCATCCAAGACAGAGAGCATCCTGGTCTGTTTTGCTAAATCAACCAATCAGTTTTCAGTGTAAGTGTACTTATATCGCTTTTCTCCCAAACTTAATTAATCCGTTCAGTCAGTGTAGGCTATCTAGGAACAGGAGCGTCATGGCAGCGTCAGTGCCCCTCAAAAAGGAAGATTTAAGACCCATTTCACATCAGACTACACAAAAGTGTACCCAATTGTCTCATAAGATTAAAAGATAATGATAGTCTTGCACACTGCATTGTTTGTAACAGCGACTTTGGCATTGCTCACAGCGGGTTAAATGATTGCAAAAGACTTGTTGAGGTGAGTTTAACAAGTGTAATTTCATTTGCATATTACTCAGGCATATACAAGATGGCTAGTTGCCAAGGCTACATGAAAAAAAATCTACATATTTTACTATAACAATTTCTATCAGTATAGGCCTTCCTTATTTTGGTGTTGGTATTATTGAACAAACATCTGAATTTCAGTATCTAAGTAGGTTAGGCTGGGATGTCTGCTATACATGGCTGACATTACTGTTAAAATGCACTTCCAGTATAGTGAGTATTGGCAAAACCGGTTATCATTTTTATGTTGAGGCAGTGGGGGTGTTGTCGGCAGCTGCTGAAAGTAACTAATAAAGTAACTTGTAATCTAACTTAGTTACTTTTAAAATCAAGTAATTAGTAAAGTAACTAAGTTACTTTTTAAAGGAGTAATCAGTATTCAGTAATCAGATTACTTTTTCAAGGTAACTGTGGCAACACTGCTGACCACAGAATTACATACATAATATGTCCAGTTTGTGGGAATGGTATGGTATGGTAGGCTTGGAGGTTATACCAAATCTACTCCAAAATGAGTTGTTAAAAATGACCAATTTGCTGTTATACCATTAGGCTATCTTCTTATAATCCCATTAGCAGTTTAACATTTTTAGTTCCGGCTGTAGGTTTGGCTCCAGGATTTAAAGCAAGCTCTGCACCACAGGGACCTATACTGTCACCCAGAGGGCATAATGGTCAAGTGGCGTTGAAGTAGGGGTGTGATGTCCTCTTCTACTGACACTGCAATGAGGGATGGCCTTACAGTGATGGCTGAGGTCTAAGAGGGGTTGGATGTGGGGAGATCTATTTTCTTTAGCTTAGCTAGAACATATTGCAAAAGAAGAGTGGGTAAAGAGGTGAACAAAGTCGACACACCAGAAATGTATTGCAGTTGCAATGAAAAATTCCTCTATAACTTACGTTATCTTTAGACAACACCACACATTCTATTTGAAATTTAGAACAACAACATTTCCACAAGAAAATGCAAGTGTGATTGTGCATCAGATGACTATGACCTTCTTATGCAAGTTACACTTCAACATATGCAACAATACAATGCAACAACACCTCCTTTTGAACAAGGCATGTTTTAAACTGCCCATTGAAGAATCACCTCGTAGTTGTTTAGGTGAGCAGCCTCTGCATCACTTGGCTGGCATCCTGAACTAACTTGCTTTGCTATGAAATTGAGAGCGCCATATGTTATTATTCTCATGAATGTGGCCATAAATGGGAGCAGGATAAAAATATGTGAGAAAACAGTTTAAAAGGTCAAGAGGTCAAGGACAAAGCAATATTAGAGGGATATAAATGGCATGTACAGATTCCGTTGCATGTTGACAGCTGCTGGACTGGACGGTGGAAGAATAACAATTTTTTTTCAACTCTCAATTACTGTAACTGTGTGTCACCGTGGCGTTCGTTAGGACCGTACCACTGGAGGAGGGACCGCTCATAAACTCCCCTTAATTGTTGCGAATATAGACTAGATATAGTTGCGACTTCCGAACAGTTTTTGTGAGTGCTACTTTGTTAATATTTTGGGAAACTGCGAGTAAGGGGCTGCGACCGTTCTACATGTAGGCTGCTGAAGTGCTGCGAGGGCGCAGCAAATGAACTTCAGAAACAATATATCTTGAAGCTCACGACATTCAGACTGGCACAAAAAGTTAACGGCCCACTGGGAATCCTCCCGAAGCTCCCGATAGCCACGCATTCAAAGCATTAAATAACTTAATTTAACAGATATTGCAACTGCATGGTTAACTATACCATGAGGTTAATTAAGCTGGTTCCGAATTAGTCATTGAATTAATAGCTTTATTTTGTTATATAGAAGTATCTAAATAACCTGTTAAAATGTTATAGGGGAGGGGGAGGGCCTAGGAGAATTTTTTTGAGCCAGGGGAGGCCCCTGGAAAAAAAAAATTGACCAGGGGGCAGGGCCAGGCAGAACATTTTTAACCCCATTGTCTGGCGACCGACCCTTCCCCCCCGCTAAATATCGTACAGTCCCTTAGGTTGATTATGTTTGTAACAAAAACGCTGTGGCTAGAAGGAGACGGATGGCTTCTAAGACCCCATATGGAAAATGCTAATTATTTCAATGAGGTTTTATTCGTTTGAAATCTCTGATTGACCACCTGTTGAGGGATTTGCGACAGCCTTTTTCCAGCTGTTTATAACATGTTTGTAGCATATCAGTGTTCAACAGAATTATTTTTAAAAACGGAGGGGATAGGCTATCAGTTTTTTCCTAATAGCTTACCCTACTACATATCTCTTAGATGTCGTTAATGAGTGTTGTAGGAGATATTGACGGCACAATAACTTTTACAAAAGACCAGAAAACAAAACCTTGCTCTGATTGGTCTATCCAATTGAGTGCAGAGGCATTCCCCCCCTGTATCGGTTGAAACACGCCCCATAATCAGGGACGGGCAGTATTTCTAATACATGTATTTGAAATACTTATTTCAAATACAAAATATTATTTTGTAATTTGTATTTTATTGAGATGATGAAAATGCCTTTGTATTTTGTATCAAAATACTTCAGTGTTGTGTATTTTTGTATTTTCAAAATACTGTAAAATACTTTCTGTGAAACACTGTGATGATGACATCTGAAATCTCTGTCTCTGTCTGTCTGTGGCACCCTCGCATGATGAAGCCCCTGTGATACCGCTCTCGGTCACTAGAGAATTTTGGCGCTGTTTCACACTTGCTATGGGCATGCACATTGCACTAGTCATCACAACGCAAAACGTGCAGTGCTGCAGATTGGATTGAGTCCTAGGTACTTGGTGCTTTGTTTGTACTTGGACTTCTTCATCTTCACGGAAGACGTGAAGGTTTTCCTGAAGTCAACTCACAGCAAGGCTGAGCAAAGTCCTTTTAGGCAAGTCCCTCCACTCGGCGGCCATATTGCAACGCTTTTTGGGCACTTATTGGGCATCTATTTCGGCAGAAATGCGCGTGCGCAAGGCTTTACGACACCAACCTTGCTCCAGCAACGAGATCACAACACATGATTGGCACGATGTCTTCACAACACACCAAATGATTGGCTCAATGTATTCACATCACACACGTCAACATTTTGCCGTGGAAGGGGCGGGATATGTGTAGACAGCTGCCATATTGGCGTTACAAACTAACCCCATGCATTTCTATGGAGGATTTTTTGAGTGCTGTGTCTCCTCATTAGAAAGTCTCTGCTTGAGTTCACAAGCTTAGATCACAACACTTGAGTTTGCTATTTTCCTTTCTTTTTTCTGTTTTACAGTTTTTTCTAGACTTTAAGTTTGTCTATGTTCTCTGACCTGTAAAATATTTCAGTGCTATGGTGACTTGACAAGATAATTTCCTACCTCAAACAAGGACATTTCCAATCTCTTGCACATTTTACATAAGAAATGATTGATAATGTCATAATTATTGGCTTCTAATTGGCTTAACTGATTGGATGGTATTAATGTGACAACCTGATTTTTTATGTATTTACATTGATTGAGGTTGTGTGCACACACCAGTTTCAGATGTATACAACATTATTCAACTGTGATGAAACTCACCATAAGTGTGGTAGTGATGGTGTTAAATAACTTAAAAGGTTAAAATGCTACCTAGTATAAATTTCTAAATAAATAATCAATTTGGAATGTTTGTCTTTGAGTTATTGTCACTGAATTCATAGTGGGCAATCTAATACACCAATAGAGTAAATAAGTATACTTAAGGAAGGGTTCTTTGAGTTACCAAACATTTCTCAGGGCAGAGGTTTATATTGGAATGTCTAACATGAAGGGTCAGCATATCTAATCTGTTGACTGATTATGGAAGGAGTCTCTTGCTTCCAGATGTTTTTCCAGGTAGTGTACAAGTGAAGGGATAGACGAAAAAGACTTTTAGAAATAAGTATTTTGTAGTATTTTGAAAATACAAAAATACAGTATTTTATTTTGATACATTTTTTGGCTGCTGTATTTTGTAGTTTATTTTGATACATTTTTTGGCTGCTGTATTTTGTAGTTTATTTTGATACATTTTTTGGCTGCTGTATTTTGTAGTTTATTTTGATACATTTTTGAGGCGGGTATTTGGTATTTTATTTGGAAATACATTTTGATGTATTTGTGCCCATCCCTGCCCATAATTACATCTCAATGGAGCAGTGTCAGACTCATATTCTGACTAGAATTGAGTATGGCTATGTCAGGCTAACTATTCCTGATTACATTCTTGCAAATGTGAATGGAAACACACACACATACTGGAATGCCTGCACACATGCCAATGTGATGCAGTGGTTCCTCCATAATAGTAGGTTGAATTTGAAAGACATGAAGCCATAAGAAAGCAGTGTTTGAGAATTTAGGGAATTATCAAAAATATTAATGCTATTACCAACACAGCCCATGGAGAACCTGGTTGGTTATCCAAACAAAGCAGGGAAGATGGAGCCCCACCAAGTACAAAGAGCAGATTCTCAAAAACGTTTCAAGTGCTAAAAAAAGTTTTATGAAATCATGCAGAAAGAAACTAAAATGAATGTACTGGTCTGATAAATAGCCTCTGTAATATCTCTTGTGCGCAATAATCGACTAATGGTGATGATGAACCATTGAAAGTGGGATGTGCGCTGGAGGAGTAGAGGGAGGTGCATACAATTATGCTTCTGACACTTTGGTCTTAGTGCCGTGGGGTACATGCTTCAAATCACAATAGGACAAAGCTATGCCAGGTTGATATCAGGCACAGCTGGTGTTTATTGCTATATGAGATGCAGGTGAATCATCATGCTCCTCTGTGCTTGACAGCAACACTTCAGAGCCTCTCTCAGTGAAAGGTGCCAAATGTTGATTGCTATATTAGAGACCACCTCCGGTGTAAATCAAGTTTTTGACCTTATTAACATGTCTGTATGATGTCTGCTCTGTTTTACAAGTAAGAAAAATAAGCAGTCAATGTCGTGGCAGAGGATTTTTGCTTTGCATGTTTGTTTTGACCAATCACTGCCCAGGTGGGTCAATTAGTTTATGATGGGTTTATGAGTTTATGAAGGGTACAGGACCAATCCTGAGTAAGGTCATGAAGGCTAACGGCCACTGGCGACGACATTCGCATCTATGGACCAGATGTGGCCAGTGGGTGTTGGCCTGAAGGATACAGGACCAATCCTGAGAATTCTGGGGGTGGGGCAGTTCCCCATAACAACACAAACAAGCTAGGGCAATTCCAAAGAAAAATGTTTTGCTATGGTTTCCTAGCCTGGCATAGTTTGGTATCAGTCCATTTGGATTTGACTATGGGGTGTGTTTCAACTGTTACAGGGGGAAATGTCTGTTACAGGGGGAAAATGCAATTGGATAGACCTAACCAATCAGAGCAATGAGATATGTGAATCCTGTAGGGAGAAAAGCAAACAATCCTTCTTTATTAGCCTTAATTGACGTTTTCTGTTTATGGTTTATTGTGCTGTCAATATCTTGTACAACAGAGGTGGCAGCAAAATCTAAACATAGAATTCCTCTTGCAATAGCCTTTTAGTTGTAAAGAAAATCAACTCCAGCACGCTTAGGTGACTTGAATTACTTGGCACTGTAGCTCATCTGTCCATCCTTGTATGAAGCCCGCCCAAACAATTGTACTGGCCCGAGCACCTCTGGTTTGGGCATAAAGAGTTCTCAATGGAGTGACTAGACCAAATTTCTAAAACTCAAATTTTGTGGGCGAGGTAACGGTTTCCTGACTGAACGACATGTTTGGACGCAACGTTGTGCAACGATGTGCATGTGCAACATTCTTTTAAGGAGGCAGTCTGTCACAGTTTGCATTGAATCATTCACTTTGCAGCATTTTATCCGTTTTGAACTCACCCCTAGCTAACGTGTCAGCTGCAGTAGCCAGCAGGTGAACAGTGTGTGCAAAGGGGCCGGGGCCTGATAGATCCCAGTTCCCTAAAGGAGAAAGAAGGTGTTACAAGTTTACATTTAGGCCATTTTAATACCACAATGAGGGGACCCCCCCCCCCGCATAAAAACCTTCTGAATGTACATTTTAGAGGGGTGTAGGAAGTCTGTCCTAAATAGCCTACTCCACATTTAAATGATGCCAACTGAGCACCACAGTCCAGTCAGAAAATACCATCTCAGGCTGAACTGTTTATGAAATGAAAATGACTAAATAAAGAGTGGACCTCAGACTGTGTGTTGGTAAAGAGTGGTTAGCAGTCAAAGTGTGTTTTCAACATTATTATCAACAAGTGTATTATTATCAACAACATAATATAGGTAATACAAATATAATAACATTAATAATAATAATAATAATAATAATAATAATGTAATACAAATATAATAATAATAATAATAATAATAATAATAATAATATATTATAATGTGCTTTCAAAGCCATAATCCACCCTGGCAGACACAATCTGCTCTAACAAAGAGTTTACACACTGTACACAGTGATGCAAAGTAACTTTAAAAGGTTTTTAAAAAAAATCTTTACCTGACATAAAACTAAAGTTTTTCCAGTACCTGTGAATATGAAGATTTCATTGCCTATACAGTTTCTCAGAGGAACCATGTGTTTGTCTTATTCCTTCCAATGACGTCTCAAACCCATCTACCTTGAGTGATGCGGGTCATCTCTGGACCCCAGCTGGGATGACTGTTCTGTCCATTTCTTCAGGCGAAGTGATAATGATAGATGCTCCAGAGCCGGATGAGGTGATGCTCACCAGTCTCCCTGCAGCCCTGATTCATGCTGAGATCAGCAGGTTCCTTATCAGCTGCCCTGAGAGAGAGGTGGCGAACGGTTCCTCTGTGCCGTGGTGCTTCTGGAGGAAGCCCTTCCTGCTGTTCCTGCTCAGACATGCTCAGCGTCATCCCCCACCTACAGCAGTCCTGATTACAGGCTCCCCTCTGTGGGCGCGGGCCTACGCCAGAGATGCCTGCAGCAGGACTAGGATATATACGCAGGCCTGCTTATAAGCATTTGTGTGTCTGTGTGTGTGTGTGTGTGTGTGTGTGGGGGGGGGGGTCTTTTTCTGTGTGAATATCTTGCTGAAGTAATAGTACATCCCACAGAGCTACTATGCAACATAATAATGACTGCTTCTTCACACAGAGCACAAGTCTTCACAAGTCAGACCAGAGGTGTGTCAGTGGGCTCACTCTCAAAACACTTCAATTCAGTATGTCATCACTCATCACAGACAAGGAACTCTACAGTGCGTGCAGTGGATGGAGGGGCAAAGGTAACACCTTTTGTGCAGTTTGTTCTATTCTCCAGAGAGGTACAAATGATTGCTTTGCAAATATGCATTTTGTTCCTCAGTGTCCTTAACTCCATCCTCATCCTGTAATGCTCTCTTCATTATGACGGATTACTGTCACTGTAATGTGCTTTTCCACACCTCAGGCAGAGCATATGTGAAAGGTTCCAACCATCTCAGAACTAGGCTACGATGATGAATTGTTTTACAAAAGAAATGATACTGTAGCGCACCCATGTGGTTGATTTTTAGAAATGCATGTTCAAAAACGAATCGTGATGTCACTAAAGGGGATAGAGAAATCCTACTAATACAGTGCTAAGGAAATTCTAAATGGGTCCAAACTCAATTTGGCCAATGGGCCTTTTATGTAAAACGTTTATCCAATAAATCTCACACAAATTCAATCATACATTTTCTAATAATGTTCTATGTGCACTCCTCTTCCAGTGACTGGGCTCACCAGAACAGAAAGGGCTGCTGAAAAGACTTCTGAAAACATACATAGCATAACATAGCTCATGACACCACATTTCCCCAATAGTTCTAAATGTACAGTGAACCTTAAGTTCCTTGAAAGTGAAATGTGTTTCGAAACAGTAGCCCCCCCCCCCCACACACACACACACACACACTCCGAGAACTCACAGAACAGGACCAGTTGGTGCTGAGACGTGACATGAGTGATGGTTTATCACTGGTTGCATCACTCACCTCTGACTTCCTCACAGAAGCCACCAAGCACCTCTGTGCTAGTGTCAGCTGGAAGCACACTGCTACTAATGTCTGGAGCTGAGGAGACTTTCTGTCTGGAGGGATAAATCATTCTCATAGGCCAATCTGCGTTTCACTGAGCCCTTCCTAAATGCCAAGAGTAAAGTTTAGTAGTGGGGAAACAATAGTCTGGTTTGGTATGGTTTGGAGCATGACACTTGGTTTCAGTGATGTGACTTGATGATGCTAGAGCATACAGCATATTTTTAAACATTTGCATGTGTTAATAATGTCCGGTGTCCAAGTCCATGTAGTAAAACCTTAAGTAAGTAAGTACGCTTAAAACCCTTTTAAAACTGCCAGGCAATTCCAGATTTTTCACTACTGTAGACATTGACAATCTCTTTAAGATTTCACTCGGGTGATATTGGTGTCCTGTTCTAATTGTGGTGAGGGAGCGTAGTTTGAAATTTGGATGATGGATGGCTGGCAAGAAATCTCATGATGTGAGTTCATCTCAGTTAAATGTGCCTAACACTATAATCCTCCGCCCCCAAAGAAAAAATTACAGATGAGATTTAATCTGTATGAGTACCACACTGATCCTACAGTGGGATAAATGCAAAATGGATCCCACTTATGAAGTCTCAGCATTAGTCACTGGGCTTCCCCCGGCAGTATTGCATCTAGGCTCAGTGGGCTGCTGTAGCTGTGCACTGACAGAACCTCTGCTGATGCAGTTCACTCCTCTTCATTCTACGGCAAGTGCCATCCAGCACCTGCACTCCTATTATATCTAAATGGGGCAATAAAACTTATGGACACTGAGATATAATGGAAATTGCACTGGAAATTAAACCTTTCTAAGGAGCAGTCAGTTTCCTCCCTATCTTAGACAGATAGATAGATAGATAGATAGATAGATAGATAGATAGATAGATAGACAGATAGATAGATAGATAGATAGATAGATAGATAGACAGATAGATAGATAGATAGATAGATACTTTATTGATCCCCAGGGGAAATTCAAGTTTAAAAGTTCTCATTAAAGTTCTCAAAGAGCATTCATTGCCCTTAAGGGAGACCTCATATTGGCCAGCGGCGATGCAGAATGCGTCTTCTTCAAATGAGTGCATAATGACATTATGCAAAAAGCAATTTGTATCCTGCATATTCATCTAAAGGAAATCAGGGGAAATAGGTTCTCTGATAGGTTTCAACTCCCAGAGCACAATCATCTCCTTTTCCATGTGAGCTGTGACAAATGTAGGCCTATAAATAGACAAATACTCATGATACAGACAGAACCAGATACAGTAGCAGCAGCTATAGGTACAGATAGATATTGAGGAACTGGATGATTGATCAGTCATGTACATTAAGTAGATCCAAAGATGCAACCAACGTCTTCAGGCCTCTAGAACTGAGTCTCCTGCTGGAAACAAGAACTGAGGAGGAGAAAGGGACTCTAACAATGTTGGTTCCCCTCAATATGCATGGTGAAATTAGGCAACAAAGGACTATTATTGTCAGTCAGAGGAAACATTGATCACCATAACAACCAACCCAGCAACAGGATGCTATTTGGTATTTGTCTGATGGGCATCCACCCATAACTATTGATTACATAGATATTCTATTTCTTTTTCCATTCAATTGACGATTATTCATGGATTGTGATGTTCTACAGCTGCCTACTCTCTCATGTTTATGATGTTAGGCTGCACTACAGTACATGGTTAATATAAACTTTCCAACAGCAGTATGTAGACCACAGTATGTGAGGTAATTTCTTCACATCACTACTAATTTTAAGTATTTTTATTCTTTGGGTTATTCCACAACTACATGGTTGCTACTGGAATAAGAGCAGTTTCCTGCCTGTGAGCCACTACTGGCCTAGATTTCAGGGTTTAATTAAACAATTTATAAAATCAACTGTGTAGTCTATTCCTGTTGAGTTTGTGCTGTCACCACTTACGCATCTTCTCAACTCTTTGTATTATGTCTGCATTATCTGTGTTATCCGATGGTAATCCCGTCTCACTTTCCACATCTGGATAATCCGATCCGTTCGAGGTTTATCTTCTCCGCTGCTCTTTTTGAATCGTTGTATTTAAGCGCCAGTGTAATGGTTTTAAAAGAGCTCTGTGCAAAACAGTGCATATGATGAGTAACTTGTAGCCTACGCTCTTGCCCTACATCCCTTAGATATTCTCTTATTAAAACTACCCCTCCCATCCCTGTTTTGTCTTTCACCGTGGCACGCGCGCGCGCAGACACATCTTGACCGGACAGCTGGATTTGCAGAAAGATAGAACAGCCTATCCAAGACGGACGCGAAATCGTTTTCAGTTTATAAAGCACAAGTCTGTCGTTGTACGCCGCATGCTGGGTGCGCTGGATGCTAAAAGTGTAGTGTGATTTGACACTTTGTCTTTTGCGGCCATAGGATGCTGTGTTCGGGGTAAACGCAAAGTTGGTGCAGTGGATAGTTCCGTCCCGGCGCAGCGGTCCGCACAGACTTCTCGCAACATACCGGTCACACATCAGGATCACTGCAGGTTAGCATCAATGTACTGCTTGCATTTCACTTTGGTGCGTTATTAACGTGTCCCGTTTGTTGATATAAGACTGCTTTGGGGTTTGAGCCTAACCGCTATGCGCTTTGTTTAAATATACAATGCATATGGCTGCGACTGTGAATGGGCTCTTTTGACATTGCTGTTCCGTGTAGCCGGTCTGTCCTGAATTGTGTTCTTTGAATTCGAGGTAGATTACTGATTAAACACCCAAGTGTGTAATAATGAAAGAGAATGCGAGATGCGAGGCTGCTAGCCAGATCGCTAACTCATCAGAGCTGCACCGGGATAGTGTTTGTCCCAACCCGTGTGAATTCGGCGAATAATGCGCGTGTAGACTCACACTTACAACTGGACAATACGCACAATATTGAACTGATACCAGTTTGCTCTGTGATGTTATATGTTTAGGCTGTCGAAAACGGTTAACATCCCTGTATTCATGTAGCGTAATATCCTTATGGGTGTCCAAAGCAGGAAACCACGGAGCTAGCCTAGGACAGGCCCGGCCCGTTTTGAGTTCTGCTCCCAGCAACCGTCCTCCATAATAGCACAAGTTGTAGCATCCCTTTAAGAACCACTTTCCGGTGCACACGGTGCTGTCGATGATGGCATTATCCAGGATATAGCAGCTACCGGGATCCTAATTGCTAAATGGAACCAAGGAATTCACAGAAAACACTAACGTTATTTGAAATGTCGTTGTGAATGGTGGAGAGGTCATGGTAAATGGGACGCCTTGATTCTAGCGGAACCGCAGACCAGGAATTAGGCTATGGATTATTTAAATTCAGACTGAAGGCGCATCCTCTCCCAGTGTGGCGCCTAGGGCTACACTCGTGAACGGAACTCGCGTCTTGCTGAAAGATGCTGAGGGTTCAGCTTTGCGTTGGTCAGTTGCCAACTTTCAGCTGTCACTATCTTATTGTACGGATATTCAGAGCTACAACAGCTCTTTCTGCTCATTCTGTCTGGTTTACTCTGTGAATTTAAGTTTAAGATGATGATATTATTGTCTATCTCACGTCCATTTCCCTTACAACCCAGTTTGCATTATTTGACCAATATACTGTATGTTGTTTAGTGCAGGGCCTAGGGCCTAATGTTGCCTGTTAACGAGTGGTATCCACAATCAATATGAATGATGTAATGCACATGATAAATACCTTGGAATTTTAGAAAGTACAACACAATAAAAAAGAAGTTATGTAGTTATGTGCACATTTCATGCAAAACAACAAAGTAATGTTCATATTAGCATTATCATTTAAATTATCCTCTAGTGCAGATGGTTATCCACATGTCATTTGTGATTTGAGAGATTATTCATTTTTCAATTCTTTAGTTCTCTTTATGTGTTGTAGCCTACACAAGTACGTATGTCACATGCATTATCCGCTTCACAGAGGAAACTCCTGATTCTTGATCATTCAGGAGTCCATTGTAGGCCTAAAGCCAAAAAATAATGAGGCATGAGCTTTGAATACTATGCATGTGATATCACAGATCATATCTACGACAAGCATTAGGTAACATAGTTTTGATATGGTTTATCATTTAAATGCTAATGTGGTGTTTTTTGGTGATTTGGTCATCTTAATCATTGCTGGAAATCAACCTGGAGGCCTCAAAGAACATGAAATGTGGCAGAGAAACCAACTTGCAAATAGCCTTCTGTAATAGAAAGTCTGCTTTAGAACGGTGGTTATTCATCGCAGCTTGCTTTAATTTTCCACCTCATATATAACTGGTTTAATATAATTTGGCATGAATATAATTTTGTTCAGAATCAAGCTGCCAGCTGTGGGAATTTAAAAATACTCCCCGAATTTCATGTCTGAAGAGGTACAGAATGTTTGTTAGCAGCTTAGCTTGTTAATGAAATGATAGGGAAGCTTGTGACTCCACACTACACTGCATTGTCATTATGATTTCTGATTATATTCTCAGCATTCCCCCATAAAGCATTCTAATTTTGAAACAGAGTGTCAGTAGCCCCTGTTTGGTGCAATGTCTATACATTTATTAGGCAGCTGTATGCCATTATCCAGGTGAATTAGATCTAGAGGGTGTAGACTCTTCCTTCTACACACGTGTGTTGAAGTGGACTTTGACTGAACTAAGACTAAACTAATAATGTCTTTGAATAGCAAAGACTGGCCCATTTCCTTATTAACCACCCCTACTCAGAAAGAAAAGCTGTAAAGCGAAAGATCATAAAGAAAAAAGGGGCCAAAGTCCAACAAACCATTCCCAGTGTTGTAATGCTGTAAAAACGCAACTGGATTGCTGGAGTGTGCGTGTTAGTGGCAGAGTAGAGGCAGCATGCTATGGAACAGTGCTGTTGACAGTGTTCTGGTAGGCAGTTGACAGGGTTCTCACTATTTCTTGACTGTTCTGTTCTGTGTTCCAGCCCCTCAGGTTCCTGAGGCCCATGTTCCCGAGCAGATGGACCGGATGAAGATCATTAAGAGGCGTTTGTCTATGAGCCTACGCAATACCAGGCCAGCAGACGAGTCTCTCTCAGAACTGTCTGAGCAAAGTAACCTGGATGAGCCGTCAGCTGTACGAGACCATGGTAAGAGAAATGCACACAGAAAGACACACACACACACACTCTCCACTCTCTCTCTCTCTCTCTCTCTCTCTTTCACACAAACACACACACACACACACACACACACACACAATGTGCTTACTGTACACATGAATATTCAGTGTATAGATATGCATGGAATACTAGCTTGGTGCTCAGCATGAGGTTGCGTTACTTAATCCTCTACCGCCCACACACCCAGCTTGTTCTGTCTGATCACACTAGAGGTGGATGGATGAAAGATTAATATAATGCAATGGATGGGTTATGAACGTCCATTGGTTGAAGCCATGTTTAACACTGATCTTACACTGATCATATTTTACATTGCACTGGACATCTGAAACTGCTAGCTGAGCCACCATCTTGGTGTAACCCGTAGATGTTTGTACTCTGTGTTTGTAGTCTATGTTTTTGTATTTGATGGTGTACTTTTGTACCCATGGAAAAGCACTCCCATAATGCATGCAAAATAGAATCATAAAGAACACTATCAGTTCTGAATAATACAATTCCAGCTTGTTGAATTACAATGGGATAGCTTCAAATGTAATTGGTTGAAAATCATTGTTGTTGAATTCAGGTCAAATTTTGGCCAGCTGAACAACAATTCGTTTTTATCAGCAAGCAATGGTTGCGGATTAGATTGAAAGATTACAGACTGATATCTTACTTGCATGGATTTAGCTTAATTTGAAAACAATTTGTGACACATTGCAACTCACTCAATGCAGAAGTATTTAGTTGCTGTCCAGTTCTGTCTAGTGACTCTCTGTTAATAAGACTGAGTGCTGCTGCTGCTGCCACGGTAACCACAACCAAAGCAGCATACACAGACAGTGAGGTTCCGTCTCCCTATGATCTGTCCCTAAATCTTTCACTTTTTCTCCCTACATCCCGTGTTTTCTGTCTCTCTCTCTCTCTCTCTCTCTGTCTCTCTTGCTTCTGCTTGCCCACCCCCGGATCTGTCCATCTGTGTCTCTTCTTCAGAGGCCATAGTCTGCTCTGTCCTCCCTCCCGCCTCCCACAGTGCTCCCTCTTTCCTGCGGCAGTACGCCGGCGGGTTGGGCCGACCGGCGCTCAGGAGGGACGGGCTGGACCGACCCTGTCTGGGCCTGCACAGGACCGGCTCTCTTGGTGACTCTCTCCTGCTCTTTTGTCCAGTTTCCTTCTTTCTGCCCCTGTCTCTTCCTACTTTCCCCCTCCTCTTCCTCTTCCTCTTCCTCCCCTCCCTTCCTACTACACACATGTCGTAAGTGATACTGTACTCTCTGACTTTTTAGCCTCCAGGTATGTGTTCACTTGGGTTGCAAAGAAAATATGGAAGGGTTTACATATTTCATTCTAGCAGCAGCATACAGAGCAAACCGGTTGTTTAGGTAGAAATCTCTTGTGTGCTAAAGGACACTGGCAAACAGCCAACTGTGGTTATTCAGGCATATCCCTGCTCAAAACGTCACCTTTCTCCTGACGGTTTTAAATATTTATATTAAGTTGACTCTGCTCCTCAAATGTTTGAGCCAATAATTCATAGAGATGTAAACAAGAGAAAAGGTTTTGTTTGTATAAAGTCAGGTGTCAGGTGCCAGGCAAATCTCCACTGTGCACTTCCATTGATTTACAGCCTCTGTAAAGAACAGTTGTGTTTGGTGTGGATTATGTGTGTTAGTCATCCAGCACTGTGGCCCTGGAATGCTTTTAGAGAAAAGTGGAATATAAGTGCCATAGGAATCCAGTAGCTGGGAATTCAGTAACTGTTTGTCAGACATGTGAGAATGTTTTTTATTGTATTCCTTGGCGTAATGCAATGTTGGCAGAGTTCGGGGGTCTTTAGTGTGGATTATTTGGTCCTGAGGTGACGAAATTGGCAACATACTGGAGTTTGTGTAAGTCGGCGGATGGATTGATGTATTGAAGGGCTCTAGGCAGCGGTCAGATTGACAGATATTGCTGCATTTGTTGGCTGCTGGACCACATAATGGATTGCACGCTGTCAGTTTGTGTAGTCAATCACTTGTCATGTGCTGATGCACTGTACTGCAGTCATTCTCTGCAATCAAACTGAAAAGCCCAGAAGAGCATCTTTGCCCACCAACTTTCAACTCTGTTCTGATCGCACCGCATTTCGGACAGGTGGAAAGTGAGACCTGTGTGATGCTCATAGACATTAGTAGGCCACTGTGAACCTGAATGGAAACCACAGGGTTTGACCAGAAATAGGGTCAGATTTGTTGACCTTTGTTGGCATTTGGTCTGCCAGCCATCGCTGACTCACATGGTCCCATTTGAAGTGCTGTGAGGGGGATTTCCATTCTCCACGTAGAGATACAGAATGTCTGAGGGCATCCAACACGCCATGCCATGAGGCCATAGAGGGTCAGAGGGATTAGAGGACCTCAGGCTAATGTACCGTAATGGCTGTCATCTCCATTTCAATGGCGATATGGAGCATTTGGGGCTATGAAATCACAGGACACAAAAGAATTAAATATTCCTCTTGTGTACTGTACTTTGTCCTTTTGTGAAATTTTGTTTCCATTTCAGGGAAGTATGATGGTTAGTACACTGTCACTAAATACGGCTCTGTTGACAGCTGACACACTCATGAGACTCAGTGGGTCTGCCGCAGCTCCTGTGTTGTGCTCTGACTTAGATCAGCATGTTCATTTGAGCTCTCGCAAAATTCTTATTCATACTAATTGAGAGAGTCTATGTTTGGTGGCAAATTTATGCCCTATACACATCTTTCTTCTGGCTGGGATCTCAACACGAATGACATGTGAGGAGCTTTTAGCCGGAGACCACCACTGAGATTTGAAGGATATAACTGTGAGCACTTGTCAGATGATTATGTGCATTTGTCAGATGATTTTCATTGCAAAACTAAGGTGTGAAGCTCCCAGAAGGCCTTATTAAAGCAATAAAATAACTGTTAATGATCTTGGAATCATGTCTGTTAACATAGACTTTTACAGCTAATTAGTCATTTAAAATGTCGTCATAGTGAAGCAAATAAAACAGCAGTGGCAGACTTGTTTTCATTGAAATATTAAAGAATAAAAACTCAGCTGAAATGTCATTTTGACAAGATAGTACTAGGCTGCTGTATTTATGTTTGAGTTTCCCTCTGTGTTTGTGTCTGTCTGTGTGCGTGTGTCACAGGAATTGTTCATGAGAATGTAAAGATGGGCTCTGATGGGGAGAGTGATCAGGCGTCGGGGACGTCGTCAGATGAGGTGCAGAGTCCTGTTCGAGTGCGTATGAGGAACAACCACGCCAGGCGTATATGCAATGAGGTACTAAAACAGAGCACACTCTCTGGGTCCAAAACTACACACATCGTCTTGGACATTAAAAATGCATACATTGAAAACATACACTACTGTTCAAAAGTTCGGAGTCACTTAGAAATGTCCTTGTTTTCATCACTAATGTTGTAAATGACTGTTGTAGAGAGAAACTGCTGATCTTTAATGCAATATATATATCTCAGTATACAGATGCCCATTAGTAGCAACCATTCATCCAATGTTCCAAAGGCACATTCTGTTTACTAATCTGATATCATTTTAAACGGCTGAATGAGAAAACATTGGAGAACCCTTTTGCAATTATATAAGCACACGTAATCTGAAAACTGCTGCCCTGATAAAAAAAAAAAAAACAATGCAACTGATCTCAGGTGGTATTCTGTATATTCACTATAATGGAGTGGAATGGAAATTTCTAAGTGACCCCAAACCTTTGAACTGCAGTGCACACCAAAACATTTCAGTATCTTTTGAATGATGGGTGAAATCTTAACCTTAGGTATAACATAGCATGGCTGAACAAGCACAGTTCTATTGCTTTCTCTTTCTCTTTCTCTATCTCTCTCTTTCTAATCTAATTGTTTCTCTTATCTGTAGGACATAAACAAACGTCTCTCTCTGCCCGCTGATATTCGTTTGCCGGAGGGTTACCTGGAGAAGTTTGCCATGAACAGCCCCCCCTTTGACAAACCATTAAGTCGTAGACTCCGGAGGGCATCACTCGTAAGTGATTCTCTTGGTTCTCTTTCACATAGTCCCTTTCTGTTGGGATAAGACCTCCTTTGGGACAAAGGGTAGAAATAAGTTGTAGATGGATTTTAAGAATGAAATGATTCTCCACTTATGTCTTCAGCAACAGAAAAACATATCTACTCTTTCTTATCAAACTTGTTTTCTTTCAGTCTGAGATTGGCTTTGGGAAACTGGAGACTTATATTAAACTGGACAAACTTGGAGAGGTAAGAGACATTTAGAAAAAAACATGGCACTCTCTGAGTACGATATGGAAGAGCACCATCACTTACAGTAGCTATTCATTTTGTGAGTGAGGCTGTCACTGTAGCTAATTTGGTCATGTAGAACATATTCTAAACTGTATTCAGGGTTATTTGTGGTTTTAAATGCTCAAAATCAATATAACGGTCAGTTTGAAGGGATGTGGCTTGAGCATTTCAGACAAGCTACACTTATGTGTCAACAATGTACTGGTAATTGTTTTGAATAGCAGAAGAAGCTCTATGATTTGTTCCTTAGAAAAGTGCTCATGGCCATCACTGTCCAGAACCAGCAGTAATATGACCGTCTTACATCTAGTCTGATGCATTTAGTTCAAAGGGATTGCTATTGGTCAGCTTAACTAGGCCTTTATGTACAGTAATTAACCTTGGCCTGGCTCTTGCCCACACAGTGCATTTGACCATACCCTTGTGTTTCTTCTTGGGTAACTGTGCACTTTCGCTCTGAAACCAGGGGTCCATACACAGTTTTTCATAATGTGAGAAAAAAATGAAAGTCTCTGGTGTTCTTTTTCTAGGGCACTTATGCTACCGTGTACAAAGGACGCAGTAAACTGACAGACAACCTTGTCGCTCTGAAAGAAATTCGCCTGGAACATGAGGAGGGAGCTCCCTGCACTGCCATACGGGAAGGTATAGACCACTCACTGCATCTTAGGTGCTCCTGACTAGCACTGTCGAAAGGGAAGTTTAGAAGCTGGCAGGGTTGTAGACTACTGTGCTCCAGTTTTGCTAGCATTAGACACAAATCATTCTGTGCTAAAAATATTTATGCAGCAGGAGATATGCCACCAACATTAGACACTTTCAGGCCACACAGTACTTTAAAACCAGTACTGATATCTTAATTGTAACACGGTAGATATAAACCACACACACAGATATCTGGAACTGATGGCTATGACATGTTTGTAAACCATATTTTCACGAAACTTTATACTGATCAGTGTTTTAAGATCCTAGCCTATGTATATAAATGCAAGCATGCACATTTCTGTGCAGTTCACAGGTTGCGGTTTATAAGAGTGTGATTTACTTTTTTGTTAGATTTGTGCTTGTTTGTGTTCTAAACACCTGTGTGTTCCTGCTGTGATGGCACAGACATGTTTGCCCTTACTGAAACATACAGATTGCATGTTCTGACCCCTAGTGGTAGGCTGAGATCCTCCACCCTTCTTGACGACTGCATCCTTCCTTTTCCCAGACTCAAATAAACCAGTTCTAATTTCCGGACATTTAAGGCCTATTCTCATGTTTCATGACTAATGGATTTTAAAACTTTCTACTGTTTAAAGTGGAAGATTATTGATAATATTTTTCTAAAAGGTTTTAAAATTAACTGCAGCACTGCCCTTTAAACCACAGTTTATAAACCGCAAGTATTTTGCAAGTATATGGCAAAAGTAATTGTGGCAATCTTATCACTAATGTCTATTCTCTTTCTATGTCTTTCCCAGTTTCTCTTTTAAAGGACTTGAAGCATGCCAACATAGTCACTCTGCACGATATTATCCATACAGACAAGTGCCTCACTCTTGTGTTTGAGTATTTGGTAAGTATCTGTGTGTGTGTGTGTGTGTGTGTGTGTGTGTGTGTGTGTGTGTGTGTGTATGTGTGAGGTGAGTAGGTGAGTGTGTGTGTGTGTGTGTGTGGTGCATGTGTGAGTGTGTGTGTGTGTGTGTGTGTGTGTGAGTGTGTGTGTGTGTGAGTGTGTGTGTGTGTGAGTGAGTGTGTGTGTGTGTGTGTGTGTGTGAATAGTGCAGCGTGTATGTGAGTGATGGATCATCTGAGGCATTTCTTGTGTTTGCCAGGAGAAGGATCTGAAACAGTACATGGACGACTGTGGAAGCCTGATGAGTGTGCACAACGTGAAGGTACGAGGAGGTGTCTGCACTCATGTGCTGTTTTATGATGAAATCTCATTACACCATCACCACATTCATGCTCTCCTCAGCAAAAAGGTCTAACCTGGCTCCTCCCCCCCCCCTCTCTCCACAGATCTTTTTGTTCCAGCTTCTGCGGGGTCTCTCCTACTGCCACAGCAGAAAAGTGCTGCACAGAGACCTGAAGCCGCAGAACCTCCTCATCAACGAGAAGGGGGAGCTCAAACTAGCTGACTTTGGTGCGAAGGAAACTTATGAACATTGAGGATTTATTTTGTGACAAGCTAATCTTTCAAGAGACTTTTTTCCTCGGGTGTTGGCAATGGCAGCACTGCGTACTGCTAGCTCATTTCTACAGGTTTGCTTTCTCAAGACGCATGAGAGAATAATGGCATCTGATCTAATGTAGTGTGTGACTCTGACTGTGTTGCAGGTCTGGCACGGGCTAAATCGGTCCCCACGAAGACGTACTCTAATGAAGTGGTGACACTGTGGTACAGACCGCCTGACGTGCTGCTGGGATCTACAGATTACTCCACCCCCATAGACATGTGGTGAGGAAGACTCCGCCCGTGCTAAACTGTGCCTATGTTGCCCGTAGGCTAAAAGCAGTCATTGGCTATGCTTGTCAAATCACTTTGTAGGCCTACAGAAATGCATTATAAAAAATAATCAACAATTTAATATTTTGCCTCACTGCATTTATTGTATGTCACATCTAAAATGTCCTTTGTAGATGTAAACCACAATGTTTCATTTGTATTGTATTTCATTTTGAGTTTTAAAATGACTGAAATGTTGACATGGTCAGTCAACTGAAGACACATTGCAAACCAGGCTTTATAAGGACCTACAGTCATTTAACGACACAATCTTTGTCAATGGCTCTCTCTTTTTCTCAACAGGGGAGTGGGATGTATATTTTATGAGATGGTAACTGGTCGGCCACTATTTCCTGGGTCCACAGTAGAGGATGAGCTTCATCTTATATTTCGCATCCTAGGTGAGGCCTTGTTATCAGAGCAAAGAAAACATTCATGTGTAATGATGCCTTTTTTAATACATTATTCTCACCAGGATCAAGGGTTTGCAAGGGTTTGTCGTGATTACCAGGGCTGGGAAAAATTGCATAAAATTGTGATGATTTTGAATGAAACTTTTTGCTTCTTACAGGAATTACTAAAAATGTAATTGGTAAAAATTGTGATCTCACCAGGATCTTGCAAGGATTTGCTGCGGTTGTTGTAGTATTTCTCTTTTATGTTTTTCAGGCACACCGTCAGATCTGTCTTGGCCAGGAATTACCAGCAGCGAGGAGTTTAAGAACTATAATTTCCCTCGGTACCACCAAGAGCCACTGGTCTCTCACGCTCCACGGTCTGTTCTTTAGCACTCTAGCTGTTCTCCTCAGCACCTTGTTCCTTGCCATTCTTTCTGTCCTTAGTGCCGTCTTCTCTGAAATGTGACCTATACGAATGAATAGAACAGAACTTCAACAAAACATTTACTGTTAATACTTAATGACATGGTCATATCCAACTAACATACAGTAACCAGTCTTTCTGAAAGAAAACTCCAAAACTCAGAATCTTTGACAACACATGTAAATTATACAGTAAATCTATCTATTTTCTAATCATGAACACCCTTATCCAAGTCTGCAGTGTTCAGTATATGTTTTTAATAGAATATTTTGGTCATCATCGTCACACTGAGATTTAGTTTGTGTTGTCATTTGCTTTCTTTATGGCATAAAGGTTTTTCATGTATTTTCATGATACATAAAATGTATCAGTCTTCAGGACTAAAGCGGTGCATGAAGGGGGGCACTCATAGTGTTCTGATTTGTTCCATAGGATAGACAGCGATGGACATAATTTGCTGTTACAATTACTGAAGGTCAGTTGGACTTTTGATGTTTCTTCCTTGTGAGCGCAGGCCTCCACCACACACACACACACAACACATGTACATACGCGCACACACGCGCACACACGCGCGCACACACACACACACACACACACACCCATACCCATGTAGACACATGCGCATGTACATAAATACACACACAAACACACATAAAAACTCACACAGTAGTAAAGCAGGCACAGGCACACACACACACACACACACACACACACACACACACACACACACACACACACACACACACACACACTGCTCACTATGTTGTCTCTATACAGTTCGACCCAAAGGCGCGTGTGTGTGCAGAGGAAGCCTTGAAGCACCGGTACTTCAACAGTTTTGGCGAGCAGGTGCACGTGCTGCCAGACAGTGAGTTTCAACATCCTCTCATCATTACTGACCGACTGTAGTAGACTGTATCCGCCAGCTATATAAAGAAAAACGAGTGACCACGTAATCACAAAAGCAGTGATTGCAACATTTAATCATATCAGGATAGTTTGAAAAGGTGCTTAAAGGTTCTAGGAATCAGCAGGGATTGAATATACAGTAGGGGATATATAAGAGCAACAGACAGTAAGATAAAAAAGTTACTCGTATTGATGAGGTCCAAACAATAAATAGAAAACAATAAGAGGCTTGTGTACCTTTTCAGCGGCTTCCATCTTCTCACTGAAAGACATTAAGCTCCAGAAGGACCCAGGAAGGCGCCCAGTGAGACAAGCAGAAGCAGGTCAGTCATAGTAACACACACACACACATCCAAACACACACTTACACACACACAGCAGTATGACACATACCTGTGTATCATGGTGGTGACGTGCTTGTGTTAATTGTGAAGTTCTGTCTGTCTCTCTCCTCCCTCTCTCTCCCACTTCCACCTGTGCCTCTTTGCATCCCTCTCCTCTTGCCCTATGCGTCCTCTTCATGTGTGTGTCTGTCGCTGTCCATCTGTCGCTCCCTGGCCACGGCTCTGTCCCACGTAAAAAGCAGTGATCCGTAAGGTAGAGTATGTAGTTCATGAGTTTCCCCAAAGAGACGAAGCCAAGCCGGGGGCGCAGCCCTCCACCTCCTCCTCCTCTCCCCCCACAGGCTGACCCAGCCCCTGGCCAGGGTAAATACCTGCTCTCTCTCTTTCCCCCTCTCTCTCTCTTTCTCTCTCATCCATCTAGCTCTTCCCCTTATCTTTCTCAACATGTTTGCGGTTAAAGCATGATTGATTTGGGTGATTTCATTTCATTTTTTTGGTGGCTTTCAGTTGTCAGTGGAGCACTCATGATGCTACTTGAAAAACGTTGATGAATATGCATGTCCTCTACCACATTACAAACAAACAAACACAATACAAACAGATATATTGACATGCGGGTCAGAGATGCCATTTACTTTTGCGACTGTCAAAGAGCCAAGTAGTGAAATAGGACTCCACATTGAAATTGTGAGAGGAATGAAAAATACTAAGACATTTACTAGTATCCTTGTAGTGCAAAGATATTTCACTATCACACGTAACTTGGTCTAAACAAATATTTGTTTCTTTAACATATCCATATTGACCAGCTGCTAAACACTGAAGTGTACAACAGAAGAACAGCAAACCTTACAAACTCCCAAACTCAATACCTACAAAATATCACCAACGTTTTTTTACACTTTTTCTCTCTCTATCTCTTTCAGCTGAGGGAAAGAATCGGAGGCAGAGTGTGTTGTTTTAGGACAAAGAGCCTTTTTTGCACTTATTTATCCAACACACAGACTGAGATCTAAAATTATAAACATGGAAATAAACATCAAAATCCAGATGAGGAACGCAAGAGTGGGATGGAGTAACTTGGAGGAACTCTGAAAAAAAAAAAAACTACAGGAAGAGGAAGAGGACAAACCTCATTGCTGCTGCTACTGCTGCATCCTTTTTTTGTTTGTTTTCAGGACGCGACTGAGGAGTGTGGAACTGAAGTGGACCATCTCGACTGTTAGCTAAGCTGTGGTTGCTACTCAGTTGTATCTTATATATCACATCACATCTCAGCATGCATGCAGCGGTGTGCACACACTCACTCACTGCATTGACTTGTGCCAGTGGCAGTGCACGTGTAAGTGTGTGGTCCAGGAAGCATTTCATTGACATATAATCTTGTATTAAGCAGCTGCTGCCACTCCATCTGATGAGCACGTAACGGCTGCGCTTCCCTTAAGTAACATTAAGTTTTACTTAGTCTGGATTACATGGTAAGAGGACTCATGTGATGTACATGTTTCACAGAATATTATTCTGGCACCTTATTCCTCTGTGTGAACCCACTCAGGCGGATTGCTTCATAAAACACACCTTTGTGTGGATTGGACAGAACTGTGTTTCTGTGTGTGTGTGCGTGTGTGTGTGTGTGTATATGAGGATGTTTTCACTGAGTCTCATGAATAGACCATGACGCAGACATGACATCAAACATTCTCACTCTGCTCAGGGCGGAGCCAAACAGGCTTGTGGGTATTGAAGTTCTCACTGAGAATGTGACACTGTGAAGACTCCAGAGTGTAGTAGATCTACAGAGCTCAGTTCAGGCTATTCAGGAATCTGGCTCACAGATGGAAAAAGAGTCGATCCAAAGGAGGAATGCTCAGATCTTAACCCAGTTCACCACAGAAAGCAATACAAAAAACTAGGACACCTGCAGGTATATTAAGTCTGCTGTCCAGTACTCATATCTCAGAAAGTCTTTGTGTATTTATTCTAGTTCTTTCAGTCTTGCATAGGTTTTACCTCAATACATGTGAACCACTGTCATCCGAGAGAACTTTTCACCCTT
This sequence comes from Alosa alosa, assembly GCF_017589495.1. Classification (NCBI taxonomy): domain Eukaryota; kingdom Metazoa; phylum Chordata; class Actinopteri; order Clupeiformes; family Clupeidae; genus Alosa; species Alosa alosa. The sequence goes on from NC_063194.1 coordinate 9,286,404, forward strand.
ACTTCACTTGTCACTCCTCAAGTCACCTCTGATAATCTCTCATGGTTGGGCATCATCTGTCAGAACGCACATACACACAGGCACCTTACAGCACACACATGGTCCACATACAAAACTTGCAGAAAAAACTGAGAAGGTCAAAACTCAGAGAGTAAATACACTAAATACTGTTGTATGTTTCATCCCCCCTCAACAGATTATGATTGATTGTTGACTAGCCATTTGTGTGTTTTTGCCTCGTCATGTTTTGGTTGTGAATAGGCCTGGCTCAGGTTAACTGGAGGTTAAGGGGGTCCTAAAGAGACTGAGCTCAGTGTTCATTATCACTTACCACCTATGCACCTTATGTTTGGTCCACCCGGTGGCTGTGCCATCTCCATGCTTGTTTCACGAGATCAGTGTCATTGTGAGAGTCTACAGTCTACTCAGCAACAGGCCGTTTTCCACGGCATGTTCTTATATCGAAAATGTGCACCACAGCTTTGTGTCGTCAGAATCTGGGCCTTTCTCAGAAGAAAGGCCGTCAGTAAAAGCACCAGTGTCAAGTCTTTCACCGAAGGTCAGACTGAATCATCGATAGGCTGCTTATTGGCACCACTCGACAGCCTTGCTGTCTCAATAGACATGAAATGCAAGTACGTATGTTTCACACCCAGATGTCACTGCCTCACAGGAGTTGCTCATCAGGTGAAAACACACTAGCTCTCTTATCTGCTTAGCAGTATTTTCTGTTATTGGACTTTTGACTACATTGAAGCAAGGCTGCTAAATTTTAAGCTTGACAGTCTTGTGTTGAATATAGAAATGGGTTTAACTTTCTAGCCATGGAGATGGAATCTGTGATGTAATTGTAAAGTGGAAAAACAGCTGTAAAAACTGTTGCAGAAATCACACAAGCGGATTGACTCTATCCCATTATCAAGTAGATGCAGAACTTAAAAACAGCTTGCTAATGCTGCAAATGGAACAAGTGGTTCAAAGTACAACATGTTTGGTAACTCATTCCAGTAATGTTGGAAATCTTGTCTTCCTTCATAAGTTGCTCATGACGTAATTCAGGAGAGCCCTGCAGATAGAGCAGCTCTCCGAATGGAATGGAACTAGAATAGACCTGTGAGTGTCCACACCTGATTCCCCGTTTCCCTAACTGTTCTCCCCCGCCGCCTCCCCACTCATGCTCCCATTTCATGACACAGGGACTCTTCCTGCTGTAAGGTGAATGAGTTCAGCCTGTCTGGCACATCTACTGTAGCGGTCTTCTGTCTAGTGAGGGATTCTTCACTAATAAACACGTCTGGAACTCCATCGTCTTGTGTCCTTCATTTGTAGGTGGAAAAATAACAATTTTAAGGCATAATACACCATTATTTCTTGCAATGGCGACTTGTTCCTACCTGTATCTTCACAGAAGACGAATTCCCACATCAAAGCTCGATCACAGACCATTCCTCTGTCCTCAGACTGATCGCTTTAAGAGTCGCGGGGTACTTCACAGGTTGACACATTTTGAAAAACCTCTCCTGAGTAACTTGTACCACCGCTAACGAACACGATAACCGATACAAATAGTACACAGAGAGACAGGTCTTGTCAATAAAAACATTTTATTTATTTTCCTCTTCCTTCCCCCCCCCCTGCCTATTTTGATTTGTATTGTTCTAGAATGCCATTCTGCCTTATTCCCCATGGATTCAGTCCCTGACTGTGACACCCGCCATTTAACTCCAGTGTAGCTGCGCGGCCTCGGTATTTACTCCAAACCTTTACATCTAAAACTACATGGCAAAAAAAAAAAAAAAAAAAACACACACACACACAAAATAATGTACGAGTTTACAGACCTACAGATATAAGAAATATAAATATATGTGGTAGAGTCATGTAGTGTAGCTCTGGAGTGCTGAAGTAGGACAAGTCACAGGGAGCACTTCACATGCGCCAGCCAAAGCCTTGGAGCAAACCAGGACCCTCAGCAGTGAGTGAAGGGAGCATCCACGAGCACATGAGCAAAAGAATGGAACTGCTCTGAGTGACCTCTAACAAGGTCAATCGAGTGGTCATATTAAAGCCGCCTCTGGATCCTCTCTCCAAACCTATACGCTGGCTATATGGTATATGAACACATCAATACGTACTACATATACAAAATAAATACATTAGGCGCCAAAACAAATCACTACATCCTCAGATAACTGATCATACAAGACTATATTTCACTTCAGTACAGAAGTCTGACAGCCAAACTATGCACAGAACACATAAGGCTACTTTTCTTACCACCAGACTGCAGGGTCCAGTTAGACTCCATTAGTGGGGCTCTAGCTTTAAACCTATGCTTGCAGCGGGCAATTTAACTAAGCAAGTGCTCATTTTGGAGTAGCCGATCACTGACGGACTCGCATACAATAAACACACATACTTAGACATGATAAAAACAAAAACATACAAGATAAGATCCTAGAGCCCTGTGCTCTCTGTTGCTCATGTCATTGGATTGTGGCTTTACACTGAGGCTGTGCATGTGAGTACCTGATGAATGCTGGACTTCGACAATGAACCTGAGTCTGTTGTTTTCCCTGTTTTAAGTCACGCAAAGCTGACCCTTAAAAACCTGATGACCCTAGATCATAATCCCATACATAAATAAAAATAATGATAAAAACTGCTTTTGTGTTTGAGACGTCACCTCACGAAGACGGACGTTGCTAGCAGGAGTCGGCGCGTTGGGAGGATGATGTAGTGGTCACTGACAAGCGAGTGGCAGACCGCACTGCAGCATAGGGTTGAAAAACTACCTCTGACTTCTGTGACAGAACCGAGATGTTGGGATGAGATGTGGGAGGAAGAAAAATGGGAATAACCGAGTGCATAAAACCGCGCCTTAAATATTTTCTAGGGGACGTATTAGCAATGCTGATCATTGATCTGATCACAATGCTGCATTGTACATACAGAGGCAACTCAAATGACTCAACTGTAACCAAATGACAAAATAATCCAGCAGACAAAAAGAATGTTATGCCAACTCACTAACCCAGCCAAATGACCATTTACCAAACTAGCGGTCATCTGTTCTGGCGCAATCCCTACAAGTCGCATCCACAAAAAAAAAGAAAAAAGGACAAGCACAACTGGAACTAAACTTACAGTGGTGACTTCAGCAGGGACAGACCAGTGGACTAAGTGATGAGGATTTGAAACAGCACATGATGCATGATGTGATGTCCATCCACTCCCTCCCACCCTCCCTCTCAGCTCCCTGCCTTCATGTTGATTATGTGCTCATAGGAAATGAATGGGGTGGTCGAGCAGCTCACTTTCACCATAGGGAAAACGGTGATGGCCCTTCTTCAAGTGAACAGTGTCTCTCAGAATCCCTTTCCAATATTGCCTGGTGTTTTTTTTTTTTATCTTTGTTTTGTATAATTTTCCTTCATTTTCCCAATATAATGGCCCAGCCCGGCCCGGCCAAGCCCATCCCTCGAGCTTTATCCAGACTTGGCTCCCACGAGCTTCATGAGTCCGTCGCTGCTCATGGATTTGGGGCGCTCCAGGGGGAAGCCCAGCGCTCGGCTCCAGATGAGCTGGGCCAGCACGCCCAGCGCCCGGGACACGCCGAACAGCACCGTGTAGTAGTTCATCTCCGTCATGCCGTAGTACTGCAGGAGACAGCAGAGCAGAGAGCAGAGAGGCATTAGACCAGGGGTATTCAATTAATCTTCAGCGAGGTCCAGTTACGGAAAATTTCCTCAAGCAAAGGTCCGGAGCATCATAATGTTTAACGTGCGTGTTTAGGCTATGTATATGTATGTATGTATAATATTAGGATGGATGGATGGAGCCTAGTTGTAGATAAATAGATTAAATTCAAGAAATAGAAGATTGTAGGCCTAAGCCTAATGTTTAATGTGAAATAAAATAAGTAGCCTAAAAGGCAAGAAATAAGGCAAGATAAGAGTAGCCTAATTGGGGAGAAAAACTGAGTAGGCCTAGCCTTGGCTATTTTTAAGATCTTATCGTGAACTAAAAATACAATTTGAGCTGAGACAATGATGGATATTCCACAGCTGGATCCTTGAACCCATTAATCAGCAAGTTTAATTTAAATTTTTTTAGTTTTTTTTATGTTGACCCGAAATCCTGGAAACCCAGTATCACATTGTTAAGCAGTGAATGCATGTAGGCTTAACTAGATTGTGGTGGATCAATCGTATTGCCTTCTTAAATCGTAAAAATATTCTGTGGTCTCATTTCACTGTTGAATGGGCCTAGCCTACCCTATGCTTGCTCAAAATATATGCTTTGTCTAGTAGAGGTGCTTCAAATTGGCGCTTAAAATCGCCCGTCTCAGAATATATAGAAGAGGTCCAGGGCAATTCCACGCAAAACTGTCACATCCATATTTAGTTGCCGTTACGGACGTGACAGTTTTGCGTGGTGTTGCCCCCGTATCGTTATATAAAGCTCTGTTCTCGCTGTCTAGCTTTCTTCTCTTTGAGCAATCGATGATTTGAAAATAACTTACTTATCGTTAACTTAGATATCCGTCTGATTGTTTCTCGTCCCGTCCCGTCTCCTCGCTCGTTTCAGGCTATCAGTCTCTTCTCCATAGTAGGCTACTTTACTCACTGACTCGACTTTATCAGAATTGTGTAATTCTGATAAAGCTAATTGAGTAGCAGCAAGCGAAATGATTGTTCCTGAAGCTCCTGAAGTAAATGCTGTTATCCTAACCAACGAAACATTTAGCGCAGCTTTGAAATCTTACGTGAAAATCTAAATTAGGCTATTATGGTCTGGGTCCAGATAGGATCACGTCACGGTCCGGACTCGGACCGCGGTCCGCCATTTGGTGATGGCTGCATTAGAGCAACCATTAGTGTAATCACGCTACGCTACGACGCTAGCATAGTGGCTAAGGAGCTGGGCTAGCATGCAGAAGCCAGAAAAGTTGTGGGTTGTCACCATTGTACCCTTGAGAAAAGCACTTAAACACCCATAGGGAGACCGGCCCTTATAATAATTGATATTTGTAAGTCACTTTAGATAAAAACGTCAAAGGTATATAGTAAGTATATAATCTGTATCTATAATCTTAAAAAGTTCACTCAATCGCACAGTTAGTGAGAGTGGCCACACACGAGGCCTTATCAACGACGTTCTCTTTTAGTGGACTGACCTGCAGCAGGACACCGCTGTGTGCGTCCACGTTGGGCCAGGGGTTCTTGGCCTTGCCCTGTTCCAGCAGCACGTTGGGAACAATCTTGTAGAGCTGTGCCACCAGCTTGAACATGGGGTCATTGGGCAGGTGCTTCAGGGCAAACTCACGCTGACACGTGTAGCGTGGGTCGGTCTTCCTCAAAACAGCGTGACCGTAACCTGGTACCACCTAAGTCAAAGTATGTCAAAGGGAGGTGAGACAATCAGAGAATAAGACAGTTCTGGTTTGAGAGAAAAAAGCTTAACATCACAATACTGAAGAGTACTCTAAATCTCAATGAGCAGGATTTCTGCACCACTTACAAGAAATCGTCCATTCTTGTATTATACACTCTTGAGCAAAATGCTGTACTGACATGATGGGTGAGGATTGAGTTTGCTGACTCACCCTGCCAGACTTGAGCGTGTTCCAGATGTAGTCCCTCATCTTCTCGTCCGACACCTCTCCACCCATCTCCTTCTGCAGCGCCGTCAGCCACACCAGCACCTCCTGCAGCAGAGGCAGCCGTGAGCTTCACACCACCATTTCCAGCTCATCGCACTCAAACACACACGCAAAAACGCGCACACACACATGCGCGCGCACCCACACTCCCCCCCCATACAGTTTCCCCTCTTCTCATGGCTCACTCATGCCATGCATAACTGCAACACTTGACATCTTTCAGTAAAACCAGTTCCAAAATCAGAAATGCTGTGGCCGCCCACAGACTAACCTGATTAGCCAGTCCATGTAGGGGCCCGGCAAGGCCATTCATGGCGGCGCTGAAGGACAGATAGGGGTCGGAGAGGGCACTGCCCACCAAATGGCTGGTATGGGCACTCACATTACCTCCCTCGTGGTCACTATATCAGAGAAACACACGAGAGGGAAAAAAAAAAAAAAAAAGAGTAAAAAGAGGTTTCCAAAACCACCTTGAACTCAAAGTGAACGCCTACCTACTAGCCTACCTCCTCTGTTAGCACTAATAACAACTGGAGCTGCTTAACCTATCCTGACTATCCCACTTATTCTTCCCTTTACTAAACTTCGCTTTAACGGTCATTCTATTCCATGCGAGTAGCACTTATTGCGGCACTAATACGCCGTAGCCACACTGTATTTTGATTATCACTCCCTTTTTGTAAGTCGCATGGGACAAAAGCACCAGCTAAATGACTAAGTGTAAATGTGAAAGCAGATTTGCCTCACAAGAGGTCAGAATGGTGGGCGCGTGACTGACCTGTGGATGGTGAGGTAGAGGCGCATGAGCTCTGTGAACTGGGCGTCGGTGTAGCCCAGCATGTTGGTGAAGTTGTGGGACCAGTCCAGGTTGGAGTCGATGGCGCCGATGCTGCTGCCCTCGCGGTACAGGTTGCGGTAGATCTTGGCCGCCACACAGGGGAGCTTGGCGATCAAGTCCATGGAGTCTTCATAGACAAACTGCAATGAGGAGATGGAACACATGGAGACATCTTGGATGACAACAGTTAAGAATGGAACCACAGAGGACATGATCAGAACAGCACTGCAAGGCTATTAGACTTGAGAAAACAGATAGGGACATAGATCCTAAGCCAATGAGCCCAATAACCAAGTGTGGTGCACGAAAGTCTAGACATGGGTAGGTTACGTGATGATGCGTGAGTCTCCGGAATCTGTTGACTGACTGTAACTGACCTCCCAGTACTTGGCCTTGTTGACTCCTTCCGCGTAGGCTCGGGCAAAGCTGCTCTCACTGTTGAGTGCTGTGATGGCGGCGCTGAACTGGGACATGGGGTGCAGGTTGGTGGGGAAGTTGTCCAGCATGGTGACCACGTGGGAGGGCAGAGCCGCGCGCTTCGCCCACTCCTTCGACAGCCAGCTGACCTGCGTCAATCAACACCGGGCACCAGAATGAGCTCGATTCACTGAAGGAGGGGCTGTAGTGGTGAGACAGTATGACTTGCTGAGGTTGGAGCTCACCTGCTCTTCGTTGGGCACCTGCCCAGTGACCAGCAGCCAGAAGAGGCCCTCGGGCAGAGGCTCCTGTCCGCCGGCAGCTTTGGGAAGCAGCTCCTGGCATTCCGGGATGCTGTAGCCACGGAAACGGATGCCCTGCAGGGTATGAGAGGAGAGTCAGGGGTGTGACTGCACTCAGGCAGCTCACCTACTTCTGAGTCATAAAACAAGCACAGGCAGTTTTTCAGCTTTTATAAGAACTGATGCTGTTAAAAGCTAAAACACTAGCCTGGCTAACACCAAACACCTTCTCAAGTCTTAATTGATTGATAGTGCAGAAAACAAATCTTTTTTGTAAACATGCAGTTGTTTACTCAAAGCCAAATAAAATGTACAGTATGTCCATATAGCTCAACACGGACGCCATCAGCACAGCCATTGGCTGTGTTCAACTGAACTCTTCTGCCTTATCATAAGAAGCCCACCCAATGCCAAATTAGCGGCTGTGATTGATTGGTCTCTGAGTAAATGGTGATTCAGAAATCAGCTTCCGTGAGAAGGTCTCCAGACGGATGTGCAGAGCATATTTGAACAGGTTTGTTTAGGTTCACTGCATATCAAATTCTTCAAGGTTGCATGATCAATACCACCAAGTGCACACGGTCCAAACACATAGTGTACACATGTGGGTGTTGCTTAAACGATGCTCACCTCATCTGGGTCCAACACAGATGTTTCATACACCAGCCCCTTCATACCTCTCATCCCGCCATACATCTGCCACATAGAAGATACATATGAAAGAAGATAAGTAAGAGTCAGGAAGCTGCATAGAATAAGACTCCTGTATGTTGTGTACCACAAATGGTCAGAGCGAGAACGAGCAGATAGAGTTGTTGCTACGGCTGCAGATGTAAATAAGATGGCAAGGACCTTTGATACATGGGGCAACTTTTTAAGCAATGTTACTGGGCAAAAACATGACTAGTTCCATTTATTCTGATCGGATGATCGTGGCGATTTGCCTACTGATGATTTAAAGTTCTCCATAAAATAAATTGTTGCCCAATATCAATGGGAACATGCCAGAACCACAATAAAAAGGAACACTGCCCAGACACATTACTCAAACAATGTCCCAGTGTTTCAACATTTTTAAATGTACTTTGCACTGAAACACTAGCAAAATAATTCACAGGTATGAAAGAGTAGTCTTCGTGCTCTCTGTGCACATGGTATTTTAATATTATACTCCTCATCACACAGGACATGAAACATACATAGTAGTTATTACCATACATATACAGACTCCAATGCAATGATTTGTTAATTAGAAGGCAATCTCTCACCATATCCACAGTGATCTGGCCAATGTTAGTTTTGCCATGTTGTTGCTTGAAGTTCTTGATTCGTGTTTGTTCTTTGGGAATGAGGTCTACAAGAACATCTTTAAGGTTCTGCAACACAAACAGAAGCAGAAAGAATTCTGTGAACATGTATCGGTCTCAGGTTGACTTCAGACTCCTGAGTAGTTTTCGTGAACAGTGCACCTCACAAGCTTCACATTCTTAACCAAACTCGCTCAAGCAAGCAAGCAGGGATTTCAAACTATGGTTAAACTTTAACATGTCATGGAGTTTCACAGTGAAATTCAACCATTTAATTCATTTCCACACTGGTGGCCCCAAGCGTATGCTTTGGGCAGGCCCTGGACATTTAACAGAGAATCCAGTGGTACTTACTGTTGATGCGCTGGCATGTCTGGCTGCAACAAGGACAGATGCATTCTAGAACCACACAGAACAGCACAGAAATTCACATTAACTTTCTGTCATTACAATAGCTGTTCCATAATTAGAAAAAAATAAATATAAGATCCTTTTGGACACATAAATGTAGGGTCTTCTGAGGCAAACAAAAAAACATCAATGTTCACACAAGTTCCAATTAAAGACCTCATTAATAATATTGGTTCCTTTTAAGATTATGATTCACCACACAACAACCATTTGCTGGACAATTCATCAAGTGATTTGGAAGTTATCCTGAGATAAATGTGCATTACAAGCCTAGTGGTTCCATAAGTCATAAAAGCTCTGCTAAGACTGAAACACTGAGAGTGAACTTTCAACATTAAATGCATGAGACATATTAAACAGAGGGTAGAGTCCTGCTAAGTTAGGCACCACTACTAAGTGCCACCATGATAGACGTCGGCTTACATGGTTCTGTCTGTCCCCACAGAGTCCACATGCCTTGTCACTCTTTATGAAACCCTACTCAACTAGGTCCAAATTGCTACATATGTAACTCCTCTCCTGTCATCTTCCAGTAGACTAGATCTAGGCCACATAAAGCCTATGGTCGGGTTTCAGATTCAGTCCTAATATACTAGAGAAATAACGGTGAAGCTGAGTGGGTTTGAAGGTAGGAGGCAAACATCTGTCAGGTCCTGAACAACACATCAACAAAGAAAAGACTGGGTAACATTTGTTAAAACCCCGGTGAGACTGGCACTACAAATGACCAAGTTATCAGATTCTAGGCCTTCTAACATGTCCTTGACAAATCTCTTACTCACTATTCTTTCACTGTAAGTAAATCTCCAAAACTCCAATAATCAAATAAGGAAAGAAAATATTTATTGCTGCAGCTGAATTTGGGCCAGCATGCCACATCTAGCCTATAACGCTGAGGAAGTCTACATTCATCATAGGCAATATGACACAGGCTTTTGAATATCTCATTCTACGTCTAGATTACTTTAGAATGTGCGATATACTTAAACTACTGCGTGACAGATGGCGACATCCATTTTTTTCTTCATTTTGGGACCATGGAACTTACACGCACCGAATAAGGCCATAAAAAGGGTCGCCAAAATTAATCACCGAAGGTCACTGCAACCACAGCTGTAGAAAATTCAACACTAGTTCTACCCCAAGTTTGCCTTTAGTAATTCAGCCCGTCTATTGACCGCTCAATTCACATTCCTTGCTAAAAAAACCTTGATGAAAAAAAAATGAATCTTGGAAGTCAAAGCTGGCTAGCTAGCACATAGTACTTTACTTGCACCAAGGCCAATGCTTACATAACACTAAGGATAAGTCAGTGAGCATATCAAGTTTGAGACAGGCTAGTAACGTTACTGCTAACGTAACCTACGTTAACCTACATTCAAGAAGTTAACGTTAGCCAACTCGTTCATAGCATGATCATCCACTGGTTTTCTACTGGCCACTTACGAATGCTAACGTTATGGATGAGTGGTCAAGGTTGGAAAAACTGCCTAAGCACATGACAGTTTACCTGAAGTAATTAAACTAACATTCTCCAGCAAGGACATTTCCAGGCAGGACAAGCAACTAACGTTAACAACTTGCGTGGTCTTCAGAAGTTCCTAGCTATCCTGATAGCAAGCTACTGACACTCCTTTTTGACTCAGTTCGAGAAAAATACTACGCTTAAAATGGACCCGTGATACCTGAAACAACAAGCTGCATATTCCAAACCATTATCTTTGCTCATATCATGACTTAACGCGTACAGTTCTCTAAGCAGTCTGCTAAATTACTTGTCAGATGAACTTTGCTAGGAGCTAACTGTTAACTTAAGCTAGAAAACGTAGATAGCCAGCTAAGTTTGCTAAGGTTAGCTAACGTTAGATAGCAGCTTTAACAGAATAAATTCAAGCCAGCAGTAATGTCATCTTACCGTTGAATTAAAGAGCCTAGGCGCTAGCCTGCTGATTGACAGAACGGACATGATGTGGACGTAGGAATAATTTAATTTACTGTATGATTCTAAAAGCCGATGCCTGATGCACCGCAAAAGTGAAGGTGCCCCTGTGTGGACCGAGAGACTGGTGAAGGTTGAAAAAACATTAGAGGGCCTCGGAAGGCCGGAGTGGGTGTGACGAGAACTCTCATGTCAATGACGCACAGCAATACTAGTGGTCAGAGAAGTTCATGTAATAAAGCGATTGGATAGATTTCTTAGTTGAAGACATTGATTGGTTAACATATCATTAATTTAACTAGATGCACCGAAAAGCGGTAGAATTTCTTACTTTAATCTCAGAAATTATTTCTGACTTTGTTTCTCGAAATTTTATAAACTTTTATCTCAAATATGTTTAGAAATTCTGGCTTTAATCTCATATTTATGACTTTATTTGTCACATATTTGTGACTTTAATCTAAAAAGAGATTTTTTCTCAGAATTGTCAAAAATATGTGGCCCTAATGCACTTCCGTAGTCTCCTACTTCATCCCCTTGCAACTTTTGTGTATGTAAATGAGTGTGTTTGCGTTTGTGTAGGCCTATATGTTCATGTGTGCGTTTGCTTTTGTGTATATGTGTGCTTTCTTTGTGTGTGTGTTCCCTTGTGAGTGTGTGTGTGTGCCTGCTTTACTACTGTGAGTTTTTATGTGTGTTTGTGTGTGCGCATGTTTGTGTGTGTGTGTGTGTGGGGGGGTAATGGTGTGTGTGTGTGTGTGTGTGTTCGCCTGTGAGTGTGTGTCTCGGGGTAATGGTGTGTGTGTGTGTTTTATGTGTGTGTGTGTGTACCTGCTTTACTACTGTGTGAGTTTTTATGTGTGTTTGTGTGTGCGCGTATTGTGTTTGTGTGTGGGTGTGTTTGTGCGTGCATGCGTGTAGTACGTGTTTGTGTTTATGTGTGTGTGCTTGTGTGTCTTACACACGTCTGGTGTAGAACTGTAGCAAAATGGTAGCAGGTACTGGCGGGAGGCCGACAACACAGAGCGATCAGTGTGAGCTGTGGGCTCCTGTTGTTCACATTGAGCACATTTGACATTAGAGACTGAGACCAGTCATCCGTGTGAAGCTAAAAGCACAGAGCAGGCTACCAATGCCGGTTATACATGTGGGCAAAGGTATCGCACAAAACACAGCTTGCACTTACACAGATATGTTCAATGCTCTTACAGGATGCTGCAACACAACCATTAAGTGTTGGAGGTACGTCTGAGCCTTGTATAAGTATAAGTAGGGATGAATAGTATAAATTGGAGAGGCAGCCGTGGCCTACTGGTTAGCGCTTCGGACTTGCAACCGGAGGGTTGCCGGTTCGAACCCCGACCAGTAGGAACGGCTGAAGTGCCCTTGAGCAAAGCACCTAACCCCTCACCTGAGCGCCGCTGTTGTAGCAGGCAGCTCACTGCGCCGGGATTAGTGTGTGCTTCACCTCACTGTGTGTTCACTGTGTGCTGAGTGTGTTTCACTAATTCACAGATTGGAATAAATGCAGAGACCAAATTTCCCTCACGGGATCAAAAGAGTATTTATACTTACTTATAAGTATATACTCTTTTATCCTGTGAGGGAAATTTGGTCTATGCATTTATCCCAATCCATGAATTAGCTGAAGTGATAACCTCCACAAGCCAGTGTGAAAGTTTACTTACAGTGCATGGCCCTCTTTTTGAGCCTCAAAGCAGACAAACAGTTCTCACCTGGCATAAAGTATGTAGCTCCAGCTGCTCCTGTGGGACGCTTGGGCTTGGGCCATGGGGTCAACACTTTAGGTTGGTCGAAAGGATTTAGATGCTATAGCACAAAATCCCACAGGGGGGCACACAGACTCCTGCTGGCATTCTTTGATGTCTGTCTATGCAGGAACTGGGTGGATGGCGTACTTCATTATTTACTGTCACTGTAAAGGCACTGTCGTGGGTAAAATTCTTGTGAAATGAAGGGGAAGGGCACGCACACACACACACACACACACACACACAGACACACACGTATGGGCGTGGTGGAGCAATGATACTATACCTATCAACCAGTCAAGTTGCAAATATGTGTTGCTTAACACACACTCCCAATCAGTAAAAGTTCAAAGGTTATGTCTATGACACTTCGTCCAGAGTTCAATACACTGTTCAATAAAGCAGGCCTAGAAAGATCACACACACACACACACACACACTACTTGTAATGTGAAACCTAATCTGTACTAAACATAGCTATATTGCACAGCACATATTTTACGAAACCTGCACAGGGAAGATCAATGCGTCAACTGTCCATTGAGGTATTTCTGGTTGACCCATGACAGCGCCGTGAGTGGAGAAAGAAGGGTGTGGATAAGGAATCAGTAGAGCATGCGCATGACTCAGACACACCATTGACAGAAAGTGGCAGAGCGAAGAGAAGAAGAGGACTTATTTGACAAGTTCTTTCTCAACACGTTTTCAACCACAGTGAGTTTTCAATCAGATCAAACTGTGAAGTAGAGGTAGTTGAGGCCAAGGGAAGAAATCCTAGGAAGCAGAGGGACTTTGTAGTTATTAGTGATATGAAATGGTTTATTGTGCTTTTGCAGAGGGTTCTTAACTGTTGCTGTCTCTGCATGAAAACCAAATAAGTCAGACCTCTCAGAAGGCTTACCAGTTCTTGTTTAACAATAACTTTTTTTATATTTGATGCATAGACCATGAGGAGTCCACTGTAGGTTGAAAACTTACCAACTATAATATGATTTAATCCTCATTTAGGTGATGGCAGATGTTGAACGCCCTGAACTCTTTGAGTTCCATGGAGTCTCTATGACACACTATTTCACGGACAACTGGGAAAATGTTCAAAATTTTAAGGCTCTACCTGATGATATACTCATAGCCACTTATCCAAAAGCAGGTGTGTTTGTTTGTGTTTCAGCTGTGTGTGTGTACTATCTGTTCACTTCATTACAAACTTGTTTTGTATAATGCGTTTAACTTAAAGGAACCTGATAACTTTTGGGGAAATTAGCTTATTTATATCTAGCCTAAAGTTAGATAAGAGGATACATACCCTTCTCTGTGCATGCAACATCCCAGTCTGACACCATTAGCATAGCTTAGCATAATTCACTGGAGGTGGGTTGTTAGCGTATAGTTCCCTTTTAGGCTAGCTAGAGGCTAACTGGTGTAACCTACTTCCAGTGGATTGTACTAAGACTAATGGTGTCAGACTGGGTTATTGCTTGCATAGAGAAAATAAGGGTATGTATCCTCTTATCTAACTCTGGATTAAGTGAAACTAATGTTGCAAAGGTATTTTTTACTGTTTCTTTAACTTTCCAACCTAACCGATTTTCTGTTCTTCTCCTCTTAGGCACCACTTGGATGTCTTACATCCTGGACTTGCTTTACTTTAAGCAGAAAGATAAGGAGAGAGAGAAGTCTCTGCCGTTATATGAACGAGTACCTTTCCTTGAGCTTGTCATTCCTAACTACTGCACAGGTCTGGCTGCATTTCACCCAGATCCCATGACATTGGGCTTTACCAACTGAGCTTTTACCACCTTTTCTTACACACACTGAGGGGACACAAATGCCAATTGGCAATTCTAATACTTCTTAGTAATAAACATTGATATGCGCAAAAAAAGAGAAGAAAAATAGGAAGTAATTTGTGTTGTTACATTACAAGTTGTTATAATTAGCAGGGATGACCTGTAAATGTTGTGCTCCTACTTTTGTGCTGGTATTTAATTGTCCTTCTACAGAATCTCCTTTTCTTTGTTTATTGTTTTATTTGCCCTTTCCTCTCCTGAGCCAGCTGGGCAGATTATGTACTCTTTTGCACAAAGTTCTACTTAAAGGAAAATTTCGGTATTTAGCACTTTGATCCTCTTTTCTGGTTTGTTTTGGATGAACTACACTGTAAAAAATAACACTACATCTTACTGCAGTAACACTTTACTTACTATAGGCTGACCTAGTGTTCTTACTAGAGTAACATTAGTAATGTGCCGAACTTGCAACAATGGGGTCTAAAACTTGAGATACACGAGTAAGCTTCACAACTCAGACCTGAGTAAACTGAACTCACGCGAGTGCACACAGCCAAGCACAGTTGCAGAGGGAGCATTCTGGATTCCACAGCCAACGGTCGGCAGTGTTACGGTGTGGCTGACTTTTGGGATGGGAGTGTAACAGCTTCACCAGTGACTTGCTCTGTCCGGTAAGTTTACAGTATGTATTAATGTGTCAAATGTTTACAGTATAGGTTGAACTAACAGCATTTGTGCAAAACTGTACATTCGGTTTCATTAACAACTGGGGTAATGTTAAGTTCAACTTGCTAAGTGGCCGATATATGCGCTAGCTGCTAACAGTTTGCAGCTAACTGATAGCAGCTATGCGAGTTAACACCAAAGATCTTTGTTAACACTGCCTCAGACCATGTTGAGCAGAAAACAAATATTCTAGGTATTCAAGCCCTTTGATATTTTTGTTATCGGGTTATGAGGAAGTGGTGGCTTCTGGGGTCTAAAACTAGGCTGTATAAATTTGCCAATAGCAGTTGTCTTCATGAGCTCTCTTAATGAAGTTTAGTTCTAACGTTAGCCATTTCTCATGAGAAACGCTTGCTAGCATGCTAAGTTGATTCAAAACGTGTAAAGATTAAACTGTGTATGGTTTACGTCGATATTCCTACTGTATTGATAAAACAATTAGGATAATTGGACTCATAACCTTACTGACTGAGAAAGCCATGGTCTTTTATCTAAAATCTTTCGTTGTGATTTAGCAAGAGGACTTAGGTTGCAGTGTGTGGAATTTGAACGAATGTGCCGTTATTGAGGTGCAAAATGGCATCATATAATTCCAACGTATGATTGATATTTTAAATTCTATTGTGATAAATGTACTAGGCCTGAAGCAATAGAGAAAATTAAGTTGCCAAATCATAATATTTTTAGCTTAACAGTATTAATTAGGTCTCTGGAGAAATAATTTAAATTAACATTTAATGTGATAAACTTAATCAGCTGTTTTAGTTAAACATGGCCAATAGATGCATATTGATAATAATTTGGCCCTCTTTTTCAGTTGGAAAACTGAAAATGCAGAGCAATGAACTGGACATGTAAGTTGTGCTTGTTTGGATGTGAAGTCAGAGGTCAGTTGCTCAAACACTACTGATTGAAACATGGAGGTTACACCAGAATACGACCCGAAAAACTGCAGAGGGTGGTGAAAACTGGCCAACGATCACCGGTTCCTCACTCCCCTCCATCAAGGCCATCCAGGGCAAGTGATGCTTGCGTAAGGCGCGCAGCATCATCAAAGACTGTTCTCACCTTAACCACAGACTGTTCACCCCACTCCCCTCTGGGAGGCGTTACAGGTCTCTCTGCACCCAAACCAGCAGGTTCAGAGGAAGCTCCTTCCCTGGCGGCTGTCACCCTACTGAACTCTAGCTGTGCATCCCGGTGACAACCAACCAACTAAGCCCCCCCCCCGATGCCTCCTTGCCTGTGCCTGTTGAGGTGTCCACCATGACCATGGAAACCTTGACGGGGACACCCAACACCAAGGACAATTGCACTACCCTATCCCACCCATAGTGTTCTATTTATTTACAAATGTACATACTGTAATTACACATATAGCCATTCCATTTTCTACTGCTCTTCATACTATTCATCCTGCACATACACGTATTCTTACTACTGTTATAATGTTACTGTTTCTGCACTACAGTACTGTTACCACACTGCACATAGCTGTATACTGTACATATATGTCTATATGGTTCATACCAAATATATCCATATTTATTCTGCTAATACACTGCACATATTTATACCTAATTTATATTACTCTAAACCACCTTCTGTAAACCAACTGTATACTACTGTTTACACCGCATATTTCCTATCCTGTCTATGCACCACCTGTCTTTGTATATCACATTGCATTGCTTTTTTTGCACTTCTAGTTAGATGCAAAACTCTGCAAAATGACAATAAAGTTATCTAATCTAATAGTGCCAACTATTTGTGTATATTCTGCAAGTAAACTTTACTATCCAACATAAAGTACCCTTTACAACTCAAAGTAAGGGTAACTCATTTAACAGTAGTAAATACAACTTTGTTTCAAGTAAGCTTTACTTGAGGGCATGAAGTAAACTTTACTAGTTGGAAGTAAGTAACCAGAACTTTAAAGTCTTAAGTAAGGATAACTTCTTCTAAGTAAGCATTACTTGTAGACATCAAGTAAACATAACTTGAAAGAGAAAAGTTTTGTTTACTTAACTTATTTAAGGCAACGAGTTTCCACCCTTTTTTCAAGTAACCATTACTTATTATTTTTTACAGTGTAGAGTGGTGGACACTGAAATTTTGACGATTGGTCCTAGTGGTGTTCGTTGATTATTAAAATCAAATATATCGGCGCAATGTATGATTTCCAGCCGTCTTATTTGCTATTGTGGAACATTTTTTTCAGACACCTCACAATCGCGTATAAACTTCCGCTCAATATTTGAGCCTGAAGCATAGACAGTAAAAGAAGGTCTCGCGGAAAGACGCGATGTAAACCGCCCCGTTTCCCTTTCCAGTGGCGCAGTAATATCAACGTGCAATGAGTCTTCCAACAGAAATCAATGGGATTTTGCAAAATGCCAAATAAAACACGACAGAAACTGTATTTCGCTATGCTACTTGTTTTGCCACTAACCACTAGGTGAGTTGCACAGTTTTGAAAACGAACATTAAAGGTTGTTTTAAGGACATGTTTGTGCATGCCTGTAGGCAGCCACTCTGAAGTAGTCAAAGGCGATTCAAAACGAGTCAGAAAAGTCGAGACTGGACCAATCGTCAAAATTTCGGTGTCCACCACTCCATTTCATTCCAAACAAACCAGAAAAGGGACTCAAAGTGCTAAATACCGGAATTTTCCTTTAAGGTGTCTTTGTACAAAAAGGGTGATTTACTCGCCAGTGTCAACAATGTTCATCTGTTTTCAATATGTTATTAATGAACAAGTGCCAAAGTTGAAATGAAACGAACAAATACTCATTCTTCACGCACAGGCGTAGAGGCACTTGACACTCTTCCCACCCGTCCACGACTTATCAAGACTCATCTGCCTATTCAGTTTGTGCCAAAGAGCTTCTGGGAACAGAACTGCAGGGTAATGTTCAGTATTCACTCGTTCTGTCTTCCCCTCAAAGAGTAAGACTGACAAAAGATACTATTGCTCTCTCTACAGATGGTGTACGTGGCCCGTAATGCTAAAGACAACGCTGTCTCTTACTACCATTTTGATCGCATGAACATGGCGCAGCCGGAACCTAAGGACTGGAACAGTTTTCTGCAAAGGTTTATGGATGGAAAAAGTAATGATAACTTTTAAATACATGAATGAATAAGGATAAGGAACGTTTGACTTGTACAATCCTACATGAAACTATCTCTGTTTCTCTCTTTCACACGAACACACACACACACACACACACACACACACACACACACATTATGCTGTGTACCCTTCTAATTCCAACCAGTGGTTTTTGGCTCCTGGTTTGACCATGTGACTGGCTGGTGGAAGAAGAAGCAGACCTGCTCAAATATTCTTTACATGTTCTATGAAGATATGGTGGAGGTAAGCAGAACAGAGTAGAGCAGAACAGTATCTGTGCTGCTGTAAAAGAGAAACAGCAGGTCACACACACTGTAGCGCTGTGTGTGTGTGTGTGTGTGTGTGTGTGTGTTTATGTGTGTGCTGAATGGCTGGCTGCACTGTCAGCAGGCTGTTGTGATGTGCCTAGTGCAGTCTACTAGCTAAGCAAGCCATTGCATGTAGAGATGCCTGCAATTTCCCCTCCTGTAGCTTCCACTCCTGGCCACCCCACCCGGGGTTCAGGAAGTGATGTGTAAGCCTTCTGTGGTCAGTACATAGCCGCTCCCTCACCAACAATGCCTCCATGTGGCAGCCCAGGGTAACTGCTGTTTTGCAGGTCCCTGTGGCTTGAACCAGTTGAAGGTCATCATGAGCCTCTCGTGCCACTGGAACTCGGGTAGAGTGAATATGGTGGGAGTAAAGGACTGTATGCCCACACTCTCATCTCTGTCCTTTCGCAAGCCCCTTGCTCCAAACTTAGTGTGTGTGCTGGGTGGTGTGGCTAATTAAGACTCGGACCTGAAGCATGTGTGTATGTGTAACTACATGAGTGTGTGTGTGGGGTCCTCATGTTGCATTACACCAGGGGCTGAAGCATGTCTGTATGTGTAATTGGATGAGTGTGTGTGTGTGTGTCTGTGTTTGTGTGTGTGTGTTCATTAGGACACAGGTCGTGAGATGGAGCGCCTCTGCTCCTTCCTGGGTTTGTCCACTACAGCAGAGGAGAGAGAGAGCATCAGGGGAGGAGTACAGTTTGACGCCATGAAGGCAAACCCCATGGCCAACTACTCCACTGATCTTGTGATGAATCAGAAGATCTTTCCATTCATGCGCAAAGGTAAGAATTGATCCTAAACGTCTGTGGGTGATGATGGAAATTTGTAAGACAGAGTTTTGTCAGAGCAGTTGTTTTGTACGTGTTGAGAGTTTGTGTTTTGAGAACATGCAGTGAAAATTCCCTCTGGTCATTTGCAGGGAAAGTTGGTGACTGGAAGAACCAATTCACTGTGGCTCAAAATGAGACATTTGACGAAAACTACGAGAACAAGATGAGGAACAACACATTGAAGTTCCGTACACATATCTAGCAAGACTCAAAGTTAACTGTGAAATGACATGAACAAATAAAAAAAAAAAAAAATTATGTCTTATGATTATAATGTATACAGTAAAGAAAATCAATTGTCTTTCCATCCTCCAATAGACAAATATGAGATATGTTTAATTGGGCTATATCAGTAAATAATCTATCTAGATCTTGGTGGAAATAGATTTTGAAGATAATGACACACACAAACTATTTCAAACAAGCATTTTCTCCTCACACACAAGTAAGAGCTTGTCTTCAACGTATGACTGCACACAAATGAAAGAGAAACAAACTTCAGCATGAGAGATTGGGGAAATTTTTATTGTTGAGCAATTATATGACTCCTGCTCAGAGAAACATTTGGACACAAAGGACCCACAGTAGCAAGTGGCACACCTCTTATCGGCATGATTACTCATTCTCACAAGTCACAAATGTCTCATGTGTCCCCACAGAAATCATTATGACATGGTCACAGAAATCACAACAACTGCAAAATAACACTACTGTCAACACTGACAACTTGTTACTTATCAACTGGTACCTGAGTGGGTCATTTAAATGGATAGAAACAGCAGACAGTGGCATTGACAGTGTCTGTACCACATCAACAGACCCCGGCCATACAGAAGGAGGTGAGGAGATGTGGGGAAACAGGAAACAGCTGACCTTGTTGCACAATAATGTTGATTTGACTTGGATAACACATGTATGCCTACTGTACTTTTGTGCTTGAAACGGTCCTTTCTCACAATTAATGATATTTTAGACCATCTGTAGGAAACATGCTTTACGGGGGGAGAATAAAACAGTTATACGTTATGAAGAGTTCGTATCTGTCTAGTATTGAAGCCTTTTGTTTATGAGACATTCTGTAATGTTAAAACGGTTAGTTTTCTGATCCTTCAAAGTGAGATCTCCAGGTTGAACCTTGTGTACAGTTTGTCTGTCTGTATGTGCGAGTCTGTGTCTCCCATCACATTAGATCAACAGCATGAGTTCATCAACTGTCACAAACATATCACTATCTTCAATCTTTTCTCTAAATATATATATCATTTTATTTACAGACACAAAAATAGGCGTATTTAAGTATTTACAAAAGAGTTTATGTTACATATGTATATGTGTATTGTATATGCCTGTATGTGTATCCTTGGAGAGAACTGATTATTGTGGTAATGTCTGGATATGACTAACACCACACTGGAAGTACAGTTTGGGCTCGAACTACAGTTCACTGCCTCCAGCACCAGTAACTTGGAATCACTCATTTGGAAAAAAACAATCAGTGAGAGAAATTAACTTACAAAATTCAGAACAATTAAGACATAATGTTTTGTCATGCTGGGTCAAATACCTCAAGAAAACACATAATACATCAAGACCAAAGTCACGATGTCAAGTCACAAAACTACAGAAATTGTTGACGGTGAAGCACTAAAAGAAACAAGAATAGATTCAAAAGTATCACATAGTGATTTATATTGATGCAAATATTGCAATCAATTGCGATCCCTCATTTTCTTACAGCATTCTGGTTGGTTAATGGAGAATATATGATTTATAAGACACAACAAATAAACATCAGTTTTGTGTTAACATAGGACCGCCTTTAGGCTGGGTTATATTGAAGATGTTTTTTTTTTTCCAATTTAGCCTCACAGTTCAGCTAGTGTTTGGAGAACAGCAGTTGGCTGTGAGCCCAACAGATTACCATAACACTGGTCAAGTAAGCAGCCAGGCTTTGCCTTACGACTGTCATAGATGGCACATGTTTACTAAACACAAAAAGGTTGAGAGGTTGTAGACAGTGGTGAGTACACAGCCAACAGTTTCACAAAACACATCACTGAGTTCACAGGAGTTCATGGGCCATCAGATAAAAACAGATCATCACATACATAAACATGTCTGAAATGTACTAACACTAACATAATCCATAAACTGTCTGCGAGATGTGAATGATGAATGTGAAATGTATGCCATCCTTTATAACATTGATCATTGTTATCATCATATGCACACGTGCATGCACACACAAGCACAAGCATACACACAAGCACACACGCGCATACAAATGTGTGTTTGTGTGCGTGTGTGTGTACAAGCACACACACACACACGTACACTTACATACACAAGCTTTGCAAGTCATGTGTGGTACTCTTTCTGCCAGCTTGCTTTTTAGCATGGCTATACCCTACCAGCCATTGTTATCATCATATGCACACGTGCACACATCTGATTCTCATAGAGTGTGTCCTGTCGGCATGCGGGTCCCAGAGTGTCCTCTTGTGACCTCTGGGTGACCTTCTGGCTGACTTCTACAGCCGGCGGTCAGACCAGCACCATCACAAGTCAATGATATCACTGCTCACGCTCGCTGAGTCATCCTGGCGGCTGACCTTTAAAAACTGCTTGCCGGCCGAGCTGTCCAGTTCTGAGCCGGTTCTGTCCAAATCAGGGGTCAGGAAAGGTCGCGTGTCCTCGCCGGCTGGGGTGAGGCGGTCCAGGCTATTGCAGGACGGACGCAGCGACACGGGGCAGGACAGTGATGAGGGCACCTGCTGCTCCACTACCCAGCGTGGGCCCTGGTGCGTGGGGGTCGGCGGCGCTGTGACCTGCCTGCTGGGCACGGCACTGTCCACTACGCGGTCCAGCGCCTCGGAGGACTCGGTGAGCACCGTGCCACTGCTGTCCGACAGCGTGAGCTGGGGGTCACTGTTGCGGCGCAGCCAGGGTCCCGGAGAGGGTGGCTCTGGGGAGGGCGAGGGCGACGGTGGCCGCAGCGGTCGGAAGAGACTGCCCCCATGCAGCAGGTGCTCGCGGTGCAGCGCCTCGTCAATGCTGCGGCTCAGGTCGATGGGCGAGGGCGGGCGCAGGTCGAAGTCGCAGAGCGACACGGACGACTCCTTGTCGCGGTCCAAGCTGGAGCTGAGCGAGCGGGCAGGGGTGCGGGTCAGAGCCTGCAGCCGCAGCAGTGACCCTCCTCCGGATCCCTGCTGCCGGGAGCGGTTGCTGTCCTTGGGCTCGCGGTTGCGGATCAGGCTCTTGCTGATGTCGGCGCCAGAGCGCTCCTGTCCGGCCCAGTTGTTTGGGAGCTCGCCGGCCACCGCTCCTCCACCCGACCCGCCCGCCCCGTTGGCTCCCGCCCCTGCGCTCTCCGACTTCCTCCCCGGACGCCCTTTGAGGCTTTGCACGATCTTCGCCCAGCACGTGTGCGGGTGGGAGATGGCCGCCGTCTGGCAGGGGGAGGAGATCTCGCCGGCGCCGCCGTTCGCTCCGGCCCCTCCCGCCGCCCCTGCGGTAGACCCCCTTGCCCCTCCGCGGGGCCTCCAGAACAGCCAGGACGCTATGAGCAGCAGGCAGAAGGCCCAGGCCAGCTCCAGCATCCGCGCCCAGAACATGTTGAGCCACCAGGCCCAGCTGAAGTGCCGCCAGTCGCCCAGCATGCCGTAGATCCACAAGCAGGCGTGTATGTGCAGCAGGCAGCACAGCGCCCCCAGCAGGGAGCACACCGCCAGCACGCGGCCCAGCGCGCGCCACAGCCACCGCCCGCCCGCCTTGCCCCTATGCTGCTCCTCCTGTTGGGCACACGCCAGCCGCGGCAGCACCAGGCACAGGAAGCCCAGGCAGAGCACCAGGCCCGCCAGCAGGGTGAGGCTCTGCAGCACCATGGGCACGGCGGGCGAGAGCGCTGGCGACAGCAGGTCGCCCGCCAGCAGCAGCGTGCACTGCAGCACGGCCAGCACGGCCAACAGGGGTGGCCGCAGCAGCGTCGGCGGCACCAGCTCCAGCTCCAGCCCGGCGCCGCGCACCACCAGCGCCGCCAGCGCCGCCTGCGCCCACAGCAGCAGCGGCAGCGGCAGAGTGACCAGCGCCGCGACGCCGGCCTGCGGCAGTAGCCGCCGCGAGCCGTACGGGTCCAGGAGGAAGTGGGCGCCGCGCAGCGCCCCTACCAGGAGCAGGAACCCGTTGGAGAGCACCAGGGCCCCCCGCGACGGGCAGCTGGCGGCCGGGGACAGCGCCAGGCCAAGGGCGCCCCCTGCAGCCAGGAGAAGGAAGAGCGCGGCCGAACCGAACACGTGGAGCTCCCAGGCGAAGGAGAGCGTGCGGCTCAGGTCGGCCCAGTCCAGAGACGTGCCGTTGGGGCCGAGGGGCTCGTCCATCACCTCACGGCTCTTAGGGACCACGCAGCCCTTGGTCCCCTCCACGCACGGGGCTACGGAGGAGGAGGTTGAGGGGCTGGGCCGCCACACCGGGGGAGGGATGAGCGCCATCGAGCTGGAGCCGCTCCTCTTCTTCCCATCTCTGCCCACAGCTCCAGGTCCAGGAGTGGTGGGAATGAGACTGGATGGAGAGATCACTCCTGCAGACAGAGAAAGAGAGAGAGACGTAAGTTCCCATCACAAGGTAGGCTGGGTGAACCCAGCCTGATCTGATGGCGATTTCTTTTTCGCCCTGCAGCTCAGGCTGGAAACCTGGGCATCTTTTTCTGCTGCTTCCGTTACAATTTTGCCGGGACCAATCACAAGCTGGCTTGTCCACCTGGCGTGCTATTGGCAGGTTTAAAACGATGACGATAGCGGGAGAGCCTGGAGTTTTCACGTCGCTCTGCAAACGTCACCCGGTTCGTTGGTCAGATTGGTGAATGACTATCAAATTGCGTACAGAGTCCTTTGAACTATGCCCGTTGATCACGCCTCTTGTGCAGTAGAAAATACATAGCGGACTCCCCAGACCAATGTTCAATCTTAAAAGATTGAGCTTAGTCTGGTGAAAGACAGACTAATCACAAGGGACAAACTGAGCAAAAGCACTACCTACTTCTCGCCAGTAGGTGGAGAAACTAAACCTTTTTAGTGTGGCATGGTCAGGCATCTAAACGACCTCTGGAGAACTTCAGTGCCAGTTAAATCTGATTTACGGAATCTCATAATCAGGGGATAGCAGAGATGGATCACAATTAAGAAAACATTGCTGATGATAAAGTAGTGTAAGTGGATAGCTAAACTTTTCCGTGAGTGGTAAATGGTATTCAATGTGAATGTAAATTGAGTACAATGTTCAACTTGAGTACAATGTTCAATGATCAATGTTATCAAGGTTCACTATAAACATTACTGCACTGATGACATGCAGCATGTCTTCTCCATACATTACACATTAACTACCACTGACACTACCATAATCTATAACGACTGTAAACAACCTGTCAACAATCTCCACATACCCAGCACCTTCAGAACACAAATGTACTCAATATCAATATCACTAACAAGCTTCCATGAGGGAACTCCAGAAGGAACGGATATTATGTAGATCTAAAGACAAATTGAATAAGGCTAATGTATGTGTGTATCTGTATCAGTATGCTTGTATGTGTGTGTGTGTGTGTGTGTGTGTGTGTGTGTGTGTGTGTCTTTGTGCTTGCATTTATATTCATGAGTGTGTGCTTAAAGTTCACATCTTATGTAACGCCCTAGCAGCAGGGGTCGGATTCAACCTGTAGTGTTTCCAAGACAACAGAACAGATTATGCTGCACACTCAGAGCCCCTCTAAGGCACACACTCACGAGCCCTCCACATTACAGGAGTACTAGAGGAGCCTGTGAGGACACACACCTTTCTGCCCTCATAAAGGAGGTCCTGTCCTGTGACTGTGTAAAACCAACACAGAGTATGGCCAGATAACACACTCCACCTTATCCTGCCTTTGTGCTCTCTCTCTCTCTCTCTCTCTCTCTCTCTCTCTCTCTCTCTCTCTCTCTCTCTCTCTCTCTCTTTCTTTCTCTCTCTCCCACACTCTCACACACACACACCATTATATAACTGGTCTCTTCACTTTCACTGACTGAGATATAAAGTATAGATGAAGCTAATATTTGTGAATCAAAACATTACCTGACCTCAACAGTGCCATGGGCAAGGTCAAAGATTTGCATTGTACTTTAAATGACTGAGAGAGAGCAGACACACAGAGGCACACACACACAGGCACACGCATACACATACACATGCGTACAACCACATGTGCACGCACGCACGCACATGCACGGCCACACGCACGGCTGCACACACACACACACACACAAGCATGCACACACGCAAGCACGCACATGCAGTTCCACTAATAAAAAGAGACTTTACGTGTTTATATGACATCTCTTTTCATATTTCATTCTAATATTTCCATTAAGAAATCAATTTTGTGAAGCCACAGGAGAGGACAGCAAACCAAAGTAATATGAAATGTGGTGGAACATTGCAGGCAAAAACAGTAGCAGATGTAGACACTTACACAAGCAAATAAACACACACAAACATGTTCGTGTTTGTGGCAAGAAAAACTGTTGAAGCATAACAGATTTTTTTTTATTCCGTATGAACCCAGTATAGCTATCCTGAATGCTACACAGACAGAGAACTTAAGTCCCTCACAGATCTTTTTTGAGCTATAAGACTCAGACATACTCCAGATGTGCTCCTCAGATTTCACAGTGAGGGCAATTCACAGACATACACACAGAAACACACACACACACACACTTCATTCTTTATGTCTACACACGTGCTCACCCACCCACCCATATGCACATACCTTTCACACACACCCAGACCCACTAGATGAACGCACCACCATGCACATGTCAAACACATCCACCACACATCCGCCTCTACCCACATGCATGCGCACACACACATACACACACATACACACACACACACACACACACACACACACACACACACACACACACACACACACACTTAGTGAGAGAGAGATAGAGACACATATGGCAGCTATAGACATAAAAGCAATCAGCTGTAACCACAGACACAAATGCAAACACACACGCACACACACACACACACACATTGCTTGTGCAGGAACTCAACCCAGCAGTAGTCGCTCAAGAGGGCTTTTGAGCGACTCACCAACCACTATGGCCAGCTTTCTTTTTCCCATCCCTTCTCTCCAACCCATCTGCTTTTCATTAATCTGCCTCTCTTTCTCTCCCTCCCTCCTTCTCTCTCTACCTCCCTCTCTTTCCCTACCTCTCTCTCTCCCTCTCTCTCCTTACCTCTCCCTCTCTCTCCCTACCTCTCTCTCTCTCTCTCTCTCTCTCCCTCTCTCTCTCTCCATACCCCTCCCTTCCTCTACCTTCCGTTCTGACACACAATCTCCCAAAGCGTTTTATTTCCGTCCTTCCCGGCTCTTTCATCCTTTATTTCTTCATCTCACCCACCTCTGTTCTCCTCTCTCATCTCTCCCCCCTGGCACAGTCCCATTCCTGGCTGCTGATTGTACATCACTGTACACTGCACACAGACATACACACACACACACACACACACACACCTTACACACACACACACACAGACACACACAGACACACACATTGACAAAGAGGAAGAGATGAATAAACTGAGATGATAGAGAGAGAGAAACCCACACAGATTCTAGTTAAGAAAGGGCATTTTGGCCGTATAAATGTCACAATATCCCAGGTTGTTTTTGCAATAGTTCCACATTCAACATGTTTATGGTTAGCTATTAAAATATGTATGTTACATACAATAGTTAGGTAGTTAGTTAGAAGACTAAAGTACGCAAACACAATCTAAAATGTAAAGAAACCCACAGTGCAACCTTGTACTCAAATATCAAATCCTCAGCCCAGATTTGCATGACTAAAAGCACATTCTTAGCCTAGGCTACCTTTTGCGAAACACTACACACGTTTCTCTACTTTAGACCGAAATCAAACATAACATGACGTCACTTCTCTACCATGTCCAGACACCTTCAAAATACCACGATCATGACCTAACTGACCAAACACAGCTATCAGGTGTTAAGATACTTTGGTGCTCAACTGTAAACTCAGGCCTAAGCACTGAAAAAGGCAACAGGTGAGTTTCTTCAACAGAAATGGAAAGCATTTGGAAATGGTATCATAGCATTCTTTTTTATTCACATTTTACAAAGTGTCCCAACTTTTTCGGAATTCGGGTTGTACCTAACCCATGAACCGATTGATCAAGCACAATTATCGGGTGTAAAGACACTTTAATTTGAGGGATTCTGCTACTTGGGTGTGGTGTTGTGTTTATTGACGTGTGTAGTGTTTCGAAACCTGCTTGGGCCCAGCTTTCAAAATTGTGCTTAAGCAATTGAAAAACAATGCAATGCACTGCTTTAAGATCAGACAGAGCACGTATTAGGAAAGGGTCACCCTGTAGGGCACATTCCCATGGAAAGCATTCAAAAGCTGTGCATGTTAATGCCATTTTTAGGCAATAAAACATCCAGTGGTTGGGCCCCAGCCGTGGGGCACCTGCACTGAATGCTGGTGACCCAGATC
Source organism: Alosa alosa (assembly GCF_017589495.1). Classification (NCBI taxonomy): domain Eukaryota; kingdom Metazoa; phylum Chordata; class Actinopteri; order Clupeiformes; family Clupeidae; genus Alosa; species Alosa alosa. The sequence continues at coordinate 9,314,430 of NC_063194.1, forward strand.
CCACCCCGATTCTCACTTCCTGTCATTCTCCACTGTCCTTGGGCATAAAAAGCCCAAAAAATATACTTTTTAAAAAAAAATCCAGTGGTTGAGTGCATACCTTAAAAAGGTAATTTATGTAATTTTCTATATGTAATTTTCCATGTACTGGAATAACTTTCTATACCAGGCTGTATGATGCTTGACACCCCCCTTACCCACCACAATGCACATGCACACCCAATACACTACAACCATGTCCTCACTCAAACATTCCTGACACACACAGTCTTACCTGTCCTAGTCCGTTTCCCATTTCCAGTGGTTAAGGTTAGGTTAGGAAATGTAAGACGTATGATATGAGTCCTATTAACTGTTGGTCCTCTGGGCACGGCCTCCTTGGCTAGATGACTGGTGGTTGCTGTAAAGGTATCCTTCAGTGTTGTGCTGTCAGCCCGCTGACCAGTGGGACTGGAAGAGGGCAGCTGGGGAGTGGCAGTGCTGGTCAGGGCAGGAGTTGCCCCAACTGGAGCATTTGTGCTTCCTGCTGACTGGGTTCGATGAGTGCTATTCCTTAACCCTGTGTCAGCAGCTGTGAAAGGGTAACGTACAGTGATGCCCAACAGAGAACACTCTACATGCATTGCAGCTATTAAAACAACAAAAAACACATTTGTAATGGATCTGGGAAATCCCATCACATGGTGAAATCAAAAATCCTTGATTGCTGTTCCGTTTCAACCCTTTCTGGTGAAATGTCTCCAACTTAAGATTCTGATACCATCCTAGCACATCCTGGATACTGTCCCCTAGCAACATCTTGGATACCATGTTGCTAGGATATATCAGAATCTTAAGTTGGTGAAATTTCACCATGTGATCTCATCACATTTGCTATTCTCATATCTGACTTACCTGGTTGAAACCCCGCAGTGCTAACTGCTGTTGTTGTCACTGCAGCAGTTGAACTCTCCCAGTCACTCTGGGAGTCTGTGGGTGGTGGAGATGTCTTAGCTGGTCTGCCTGGTGTGGGGACGGGCCGCAGTATGATGCTAGCAGTGGGTCGGGGCTGCGCCTCCGCCATTTTGGTCAGTGTGGTGCTAGTGCTTGTTAGCTTCCTAGGCGGGAGTGGGCTTATGGTCACAGTGACTGGTGAACCGTCCGGCGTCGTCTTGGAAACTGGAATGTCCTGATCACCTGATCCAGCTGGCGGCGAGGCTCCTTCTGTGGGCGATTGGATTGGTCCCTCGGTGACCACCGGTTCCAACTTCGCGGACACCTGAGTGGTACTGTGGACTGCACTCTGACTGGACTCAGTTAGTCCAACTGCCTCCTCCCTGAGAGATGATGATCCTGGTGTCCAAGGCTCAGTGGCAGGATGGAGACTTGAGGGGAGTCCACCTCTGGCTCCCGTGGACAAAGGTCCAGCTGAACTGGAAGCAAGTGTGGTCTTTGTGTGAGACACATCTGTGTCTGCACCTCCTATAGGTCCACCATTTTGCTGGAGCGACTGAGTTCCTACAAATAGAGAGTCTTTATCCACAGACTCTGGGGAAGCTGTGCCCTTCATTGTCTGTGACTCAGTCTGTCTCCGAGTGGAGTGTTTAAATGGCACATGTGTCAGCCCAATGGCATGTGTGGAAAGCACGGCCTGTTGCGTGGGTTTGAGGGGTTCTGTGCCTAGGGCCGGGGCTTGGGAGGGTCTTAAGGAATCCTGTGCCACTATTGGCCACATAAGGGCCAACAGCATGGAAAAACTCAGAAGGGACGTCATGGCAACCGCTGGCCCCTGAGGTGCTTCTCTGAGCAAAGTTCTGATAAGCTCCTCTCTGACAGGCCTTGGTTCAAATGGCTTCTATCAATCCATTCTTCTGAGGCCTGTAAAAACACAAAATACGTGGATGTTTAGATATGTGCAAAACAAAGTGCACACAAACACGCACTCAAACATACACAAACATGTACTTACACGCACATAAAAGACATAGAGTCACCTTTGAGGACACTAAATAAAAGTGACTGAGACAGGGGAAGACTCCAGGCGATAACTGAAAATCTGGGTCACAGAGTGTGCTGTGTGTGTGTGTGTGTGTGTGTGTGTGAGAGTGAGTGAGTCAGTGAGTGTGTGTGTGTGTGTGTGTGTGTGTGTGTGTGAGAGAGAGAGAGAGAGAGAGAGAGAGAGAGAAAGAGTGTGTGTGTGTGTGTGTGAATGTGTGATTGTGTGTGTGTGTGTGTGTGTGAGGTCTATTCTTCCTTCCTCCTGTTCATATTTGTTTGAGAAAACCTTCTCGGTCCTGAATAACTGTCTGGGTTGTGAGGTATAGCAGCTCAGCTGTCTACATAAGGTAACATGTGAAGATGTAAAGGCTTCTTAAGCAAGTAACACATTGTTTGTTTGAAATTATTCCGTTGGGGATGCATGTAGTAGCCGAGTGGTAATCGGGAGAATCAGGAGAATTCCCGGTCAGCCGGTAACATTTTGAGGCCAGGCTGATTACAGTGAGCTTAAAAAGGGCATGTTATCGCTGTTGAGTTCTTTGCTGCACCCTCCAGCAACCTGGACGGTGTGACTGCAGCCCCTCAACCTCAGTCCCCACAGCCCCGGTAACAACTATGATGACCTGACATGATGCAAGTATACGAGATGGCTACAAGATGGCTACAGTCTACTGAAGATTGTAGATGAGTGACCGTGACATGTTTAGGTATTTCGGATTTCCCTGGCTAAAAAAGGAATCAGGCCACACTACCTGCTCCCTTGGAGAGGGGGCCACTGGAGCTTGAAATCTCCCGATGTGTAGTGCCCCACTCTTCCCCTGGATGAATGTGTGGGTTGCATACATATGTATATAAATATGCAAGTACAAGAGTGAGGGAGGTTGTATGTGTGTGTGTGTGTGTGTGTGTGTGTATGTGTGTGTGTGTTGGGATGAGTCGGCTTCTTCAGAAACCGCTGACCAACAGCCTACTGTAGGTCTAGTGTTGAAATATAGCTGAATATAGTGTTGAATATAGCCAAAATTTCCCTCGGGATCAATAAAGTAACTATCTATCTATCTATCTATCTATCTCTATCTATCTATCTATCCGCAAGCCTCCAAAACAGCAAATGCTAACCTTAACTCAGAAACAAATTACTTGTAGGAATTATCATCACACTAAAATATATTAATCAGTGTGTGTGTGTGTGTGTTTGCCAGCCAGGACAGCAGCCATAACAGTAGGTGTCTCACCACCAGTGCATGTTACAGTACTGAAAACAGTCGTGCTGCTTCCACTGGGTACCATAACAGTGTCTGCTTCTAATTCTGATCAAGTGACATGGAAAATCCTGCATGATTAATTCAACGCTAAAGTGCAGGTGACTCCTGTTTAAGACGTGCCTTCATTGGCAGAGGAGACAACCTGTTAAGGCACATTTCAAATGTTTAATACACACATCTTCTCAAGAGACTTCTCAAGCATGCAGTGGATTTAATGCACCACTAGTATGGTATATAGAGATAGCAATAATAATGACCACCGCTAAGCTAGCGAAGCGGTCATATAGGGATTGTCAAAGTTGTATGTAGCCCCACTAGACTTTTACGGAAAAATTTTGTTTCGTCCCCGGGGGCCACTCCCCCCCCGTGCTGGGCCCCCTGAACCGCAAAAAAAGCAGTTTTTCCAACTAATAACTACCTGAACCGTGGCACTGAGGATGAAGAATCTTTTATGGTATGTTGGTCTCAAGGGCCCACATCAATCTGGCCCATAATCACTGATTTGTGATTTGCACCCCCCCGGTAAAAAATGAAAATGCAATATTATTCTGCTTTAATCGCCCCTATCTTCAGTTAAGATGTTCAGAACGGCACCAAATTTTATGTGTATGATTGACCTGGCATTCCCTGGGGGTATGCCAAGTTTCATAGAATTTCATCCATGGGGGGGTCTAAAGAAAAAAAATAATTACATAATACATAATTACAAATTCAGTAGGATTAAAAGAAAGCCAAAATAAATATTCATCATCATCATCATCATGGCTGCATTTCCAGTATTGGCGATAAGTAGTCGTTTGTCCACTAGATGGCGCATCGTTGCAGTGAGACGTAATTTTGTTGGAAGTTAAAAGTGGGTTGGAAAAACAATGGACGCTTCCTACAAGGACTGTATTTAAACTATAGTTTACCGCAGAGAACGTCTAATAAGAATAGGATGATGTTCACATGAAATGTAATTCCCATTTCTTCTTGAAGCCGAAATAAATCTGAGGATGTTTATCGGACATGCTTGGTTTTTACTGCAGGTACGTTCATCTTATAATATCAATAAGGACCTAGGTAATGTTACCGTTAGTGTTGGTTGAGTGATGGAGGCCAATTTGATTGATTGCATTTGTAGAAAACTATAAATGCGGTTATACCAAGCAAATCGATAGCAGCACTGTAATTGTATCTTTCGACTGTCATTTGTTGCTAGGGTTGCAAAGGGGCGGAAAATTTCCGGTAAATTTCCAGAAACTTACCGGGAACTTTCCATGGGAAGTTAAGCTGGGGAATTTTGGAAATATTCCAAATTGGAAACTTTCATGGAATTAAAGGAAATTATGGGAATTAATGGGAATTTACGGGAATTAACTGGGAGTTTTTAGTAATTCCTACTGTTTCATATACAGACATTAACATTTTGTTTCGTAATAAGCAATATGATTTGTTTGTTCGTATTTTCGTTTAGCTTAGCATACAAAGATAGCTAACATGCTAGCGGGAATCCCATTCTCTGCCTATGGTTTACTAGCGTGCTAAGCTAGCGACACTGAAACCACTGAACCGTCCAAGATACACCACGCCACTCAACAACAAAATCCAATTGGTTGGAACATTGACTGACAATCAGTTTGTTCAGTTAGAATCCCAGAAAATGGTAAAACAAATAATGACACAACATACCACCCCAACCCAACCTTATAGATTATGTAAATTATATATCAATTGTCAAGCTTAATCAGACAGATTAATCGTCCCATTACAGTTTATGCAAAATGACGTACACCCATTTGAATGAGGACAAAAGTGACGACAAGCCTATAACTGGGCAACTCTGTTTGCAAACTTCCCCCAGTTTCACACCAGTTATTCCCACATGAGATAACATTTTCACTGGGAATTTATTTTCCCCATGCACATGAATGCATCATAGGTTTCCTTTATGTCTAGTAGCCCTTGCTGTGTGCATGGGATTGACGCCTGTGCAGGGTAGAAATTTGAATGCAATTGCATTAAATCAGGTTGTTTTAACTAATATTATGCTGCAAGATGGGGTTTTGTCCACTACATTTAAGTTCCCTGTTATAGACTAACTTGCCATATTAACAATTCCCAGTTTATTCCCATTAATTCCCGTTTATTCCCGTTAATTTCCGTATATTCCCGTTAATTCCCATGGAAAGTTTCCAACTTTGAAAATTCCCGGAATTTTGCAACCCTATTTGTTGCACGTGCTACAAAAATCATTCTGTGCAATGGAAGATTTACCAACGTTACACCGGTCTGATACAGTTTTGCCTATACGTGAGACTGTTTTAAGTGCGTGCAGGGTGTGAGAGGGGAATCGATGTGCTTTGATTCCAGCTTGGTAGTTGTAGTCTGTGAAATTAAAAAGCACGTGTGTGTGAAGTATCCAAACAATGACACCTTCATTTCATTATGTCTGCTTTAGTAACACACCTTAAGCTACTGTGTAGTGGGTCCCATTTAGAAGTGGCTACTTCATTCGCGCTTTCCTTGACTCATGGAGCTGCGTGAATTTTATTACAACTTTTCGCACACGATATGGCAGTTTAAGTCCGCTTGATAGGCCTACTGTAAAGGCGTGAAGCCATTGGTTTCAAAGGAGATTTTATTTGTGTCGCCAGCATAGCCTATTGACAATTTATGTTGTAAATAGGCCTACCTTATAAGCCTACCTGTAGCTTAGGGAAGCTAACAGCTTTCTATTAGGATCTAGTTTGTTAGTTACAGTTTTGTCATAACACCCTGATGCATTTTTGCATTTAGAATGGCCAGAGCGTGGATATCTCAATCGGAAAATTAAACAATATCGGGTGCCTATGGACTAGGCTGGGTGATCTGCCCGCTATTTATTTTTTGATTTCTTAAAAGATTGAGCTTGGTCTGGTGAAAGCCAGACTAGCCATGGACCTCAGTTACACAATGCAAGGGAACATGAATCAGCCTATATTTGCACAAACAATAACGGACAACAGCTCTTCAACTTTGGCCCGTTAAAATGTGTATGAACAGTCTAGCGACGCATTTCATCAAGGCCCATTTGGACATGTCAGTTATTTACACCACTGGTTAGATGTAAAACAGCATTTCGTTTCAGACTACTGTTACTTAATTTGTGCATTAACAATAACGTTTCAGACTACTGTTACTTAATTTGTGCATTGACAATAAAGTATTACATGAACTAAAGATGACTAAAATCTTATGTAGAAGAAGAAACATTCACAAAAAACCCATCCATCCAAAAATGACCTTTGTTTTTGATAGCTGTTGAAAACAGCATGGAACTGACAGAGATGTTTTTGTTTATAAATAAATAAATAAATAAATAAATAAATAAATAACATTATGCTGATACCTTTTGCTTTTCCCAAATACAATGTAGCCTACAGGTGTAAGTGACCTTTCATCAATCCAGTTGCAATGGATGAACTGTGATGAACTGGCCTACTTGTGATTGTTTAGAGATTTTAAAGGTTTTATAACAATGCTTCAATCTTCTTTGGCTATTCTACAATCTATTCACCTTTTCAGCACCAGTAGGCTACTTTCTGTGCAGCCGCACACACACACTCAGGCATGCCAAACAAGCATACACAAAAGTTTCAAGAGTGGGGGACGGAGTAAAAGATGGAGACAAATTGAAGTGTGATTTATTTTCGCGGAACGGATGTACAGGACTGAGCGGCGGTCATATTTTGTACCGCTATGTGGTACATCTAGTTTACTAAATGTTCCCAAAATAAATGTTGTGTGTGAGTGAGGAAGTATAACTGAAGTATAACAAACTTGCACAATTGAAAAACCATCATATAACACATATATAATCCCTTTCCTCTCTCTCTGTATTGCGACTCTAAGCTCTTTACCATGAGTACCATTGTCTAGACAGAAAATTAGTGCAGACGTGTAGGCTATGACATCACGTCCATGCCAGCGAGAGGGGCAGGGCAGTGGGGGAAGAGAAAGAGCGTGGAAGCACTGACACACTACTGACACACACACACACACACACACACACAGGCAGGGTTGAGGGGGGAAAGTGAGAGGGTGGAAGCCCTGACACACGCTCTGCCTTAGGCATGTTAGTGACATCACCCACCCCCACTGGGTGATTTAAAGCAGCTGTTGGCATCCCAGTCATCAGTCACCTAGCACCCTCCCAACGTTGTCCAATAAAGCAAGTCATTCAACTACCACCCCAACCCACCCCGCCACAACATCCTGCATCTGTCTGACTCAGAGCACACTGATCCATCCTCGTTCTGGATATCATCTTTCCGATTGGGTATGGAAGACGAGCCGGGCATGCTGGTCCTGGATCAGGATGGCGGCTTATTAGCAGAGAGACTGCAGAGCCTCTGAGTCATCTAGTCCAGACCACAGTTCAGAGTACAGTTGTAGGATCCACACCACACCACACCACACCCACTGAACAAACACATTAAGCACTGACCCAAGCACACACGTGAAGCCTGTTACACACATTACACCCACTCTAACGGCAACTCTCCCCACGGGGGACCCGCTGGCGAAACTAATCTAGTTAAGGCACATCCTGTGGAATTGCACGGTCGCTGTAACCTTGTGTCTGTCTGTGTGCTCTGTGCTGTCAACAAAGATGCACAGCTGATGTTTCAGGAGCTGGCTTTCATGTAATATATACACTTCTTTTAAAATGAAGGTGTTAGAAGCAACACAAACAGTGTTGTCCCTATCTGGACATAGAGATGTGTTAAAAAAAAGTTGTGTTATTTTCAACACATTCGTTTTAAGAGTGTAGAGCATGATTTGTGCCTAGGCTTAATTCCCCCTTTTTTATCCCTTTTTTTTGCTCTTCATACATTTCCTTATTCCCTGCTCCCTCTCTGTGTTTATGAGGATACCAGTTACCTCCCATCACTCCTTCTCTACCTTTCTCTTGGTGCCGTCTCTCCTTCCCTCCTTTGCTCCCCCTGTTCACTTTCTCTTTCCCAGCATCCTCTCTCTTCTGATTCTACGTATCTCTGCGTGTACCTTTTCCCCAGTAGTCCAACGTCTCACTTTAACGAGGTAAGCGTCATGGAAGATTTACACAGATTGGAGAGAGATCACGCAAAAACAAAGATGCCAACAGAGATAAACTGAGCAACTGACATTGAAAACATATAAGGCCTGAGCGATGTGTTTTGGAGGAAGAGGAGAGAGAGAAGGAATGAGGGCCAAAAGAGGAAATGTTTCAGGCAAGAGGTAGAAACCTTTCCTGGCAGAGGCAGCCTCTTTCCATTGTCTGAAAGAGAAAGAGAAAGAGTGGGAGAGAGAGAAAGAGTAAGAGAGAGAGAGAGAGAGAGAGAAAGAGCAAAAGAGAAAGAGAGAGAAAGAGTGCTAAAGAGAGTATGAATGTGTTTATGAAAGCATGTGTGTGTGTGTTTCTGTGTGAGTGCAGGCTATATCATGCTTTCAACATGACACAGAGGGCAGTTAGGCTGGGTATTTATATCCAGTGATCTGTCCTCCGGGGCAGAAAGACCATCTCTCACAATCCCTCTATTATTCTGACACACACACTCTCACACACACACACACACACTCAAACACACACATACATACACACATGTACACACACACACACACACTCTCACTCAAACACACACACATACATACACACATGTACACACACACACATACATACACACATGTACACACACACACACTCTCACACACACACTCAAACACACACACACACACACTCACACACACACTCAAACACACACATACATACACACATACACTCTCACACACACACTCAAACACACACACATGTACACACACACACACACACACACACACACACACACACACACACACGCACACTCAAATATACATATACACGCACATACACACACACACACACACACACACACACACACACACACACACACACACACACACACACAGAGAATAGAAAAGCACACTCATAGACGTACATCTGTATGCTAAAATTAGATAACCCCAAAACACCATGACAGTAGCATGGTATAAGCAGAAACAGTGGCAAGTCAAATAAAATTCATCCCTCATAAACACAACTGTGCGCAAGCACACATGTCTTTTACGAGGACCCCTCCCCATGTGAAATGAGAAGAAGAGCCCCAGTGGTCTCAGCCTAAATCTGAAGTCGGCAGAATTTTCAGGTTTTGAAAGAAATGCTTGTTCGCTCTCACATACTTCTCACACACACACACACACACTCTCTCTTTCTCTCTCTCTCCTCTCGCTCTCTCTCTCTCAAACACACACACACATACACACACTTGCATATTTTGCCAGATTCTACCTAGTCAGACATTTCCGTTAATTTTGGGGAGTGTTTCCAGGAAGAGACAGAGGCCTGATTGTAGACAGAAGGATTTCAGCTTCTTCCCTCCCCTCCTGCTCTAGACCTGTGTGTGGGGGACAAACCCAGATTTGGGCAGACTGAATGAAAATGATTACATCTTTCAGGAATGCAAATATGTCAAACATACTGGAGTAGTAGTGCACTGGATGACTAGTATGTTGACAATTTCTCACAGAATCGTATGATAGGCTGTAACATCTGGCCCTCTCTCTCCCTCTCTCTTTACCTCTATCTCCTTCTCTCTTTCCTTCTCTTTCCCTCTCTCTTTTGCTCTAGCTTCCTCTCTTTCTTCCCTCTTGTGGCACTACATCTACGCCACGGAGTATGAGGCGTCATCATGTCTGTTCCACCTCTGCATCAGATGTCCTTCCACCTGTCCCTGTCCTCTACTCCTCTCTTTCATCTCTCTCTCTCTCCTCACACATCTCATCCATGTGTTCTGCTACTAGGGAGAGTCAGGACAGAAGTCAAAGGGCAAATAATGAGAAGATGTGAAAGATGTGAAGTATTTAAACAGTTCTCACACACTAATAAGTACACTTAAATAAATACGCTGTCCAGGGTCACCCACGGGACACCAAGCCTGCATGGGTTGAGGTATGGGACACAACACTATGGTGAAAAGTAGTAAACATTAGAAGATCTGAATTCTATATGGCAATATTTTTCATAGTAAGACCCCCAAAAAAAAAAAAAAAAGTGAAATCCATACATGTCCATGTAACTTTTACAATGCCTCAAGTTTTCTAGCTCATGTATCAGCTTTTAAATTCAACTAATAAGCCAATATCAAGTTGTTGTCTCTGCCCTTGTAGAGGCACTACTAGATTGTAACAACAATTCCGTTTTGAATAATGTTGCAATGCTCCAATAGGTATGATATCTTAATAGACTATTTGATTGAGGAAAGCTTGCAGGCAAAGTATAGCTACCGGTATATATCATCTCAGGATGTATGTGTTTAGTCTGCTGTTAGTAGCCTACGGACTGTGTGATGAAACATTGATGCGGATTTGCAGTGTGAAATCAAAATAAACCTTGATGCTTTGCTCCCTGGAGCTACGCAACCATGTTGCTCAAACATGCACATGCAGGTTGTATGTTGAGATTAGAGGCATTCTCCATCCCAAACCCCAACGCGCTCTTTCTTTCTAATAAAACTACAGCACAGCCGTTTCTCAGGCAACAGTTTTGTTTTGCTTGACGTCTTCACGTCTTAATCTGATTTAAACACGTTGCGTCTTGATTCTACAAAGAAATTACGAAATCTCATTCAGTGGTTGGCGCCGTGACAGATGCGCCAGCAGTAAACACCAGTAACTTTTGCGGTGTTTTTGAAGCCTTATAAGATCCAGAAAGCGAACTGGCTGGTACATCCACCCCACTGTTCCAACGGTCCTTACTAATGAGAAACAGGTGTACCCAGATTCTCCAGGAGATCTGACCCCAACACCCAACTGAGAGTCGTTGGGTAACGCCTGTAAATTCACTCAAACGCGCACATACACAGAGAGTCCATAAAATTCCCACAGTCTGTCTCAATAAAAACCTCACAGTAGTACACGTGCCAGTGGGATACTTAAAGGCATCCTCATTAACCTCGCGTTACAATCTCACTAGTTGTTTTTTTCTCTCTCACTCACCGCCTGTACCACTAAATAGATCTAACATTTGCTTAAATGTTAGGCCACCGTTTTCCGAAGCTCTCAATTGAAAAGGACGGCAAAGTTTTCTCAATGCACCTAAGCCTATGGACCACACTGGACAGCCTCACAAGACATCCTAGGCTAAACGTTATAAAGCGAAGTCAGTATACCCAGTGTATTACCCCAAGGTGCCACTACCATTGGAATCAGGAACGGAACGGGTTGACTTTTATAGGCAATGCTATCGATTAATCATATGAGATGAGGTTATAGGCTATTGCATTTTGTTAGTCTATTATACGCGTGCCATACATCTTCGTCATACAGGTTACTCTCCTTACGTCACTACTGTACACACGCACAGACATAAAATCCGTCGACCAAGTAGCATCCGTAGGTACAATCCACATTTCAGGAATTCTCATAGTAATTGGTAATCGAGATGGAGGGCCTCGTTTAGATCTTACCTGCAGTGCTGGCCGTGTTAGGTTCCACTGCGGCGGCTGCGTCAGCCTGACACTCGACCTCCTATCACAACAGCGCTACGTATCTTGACTGTATTTTTGTTTCTGTGACCGTGTAACGGAGATGCCGCTATAACCGTTGGAACTATACACCGTATTCCCTCATAGCTTCTCCCTCCCTGTGCGATAGACATAGCTTGCTTTCAAATGTACGCCCCTTTCACCATACGCTCTCCCTACTTCTCCCTCCACACCTACACCCTCCCCTCATGCGCGCTCACTCGCACTCCCTCTCTCCCTCGTTCTCTCCCTCCCTCCCGCTCAGGCTCACATGCATATCAACATGATCGCCCCCAACCTTGCACTGTAAGGTTAGAATTACACAGCGAGGGACAATAACATTCCACTGCTTGTCACTTAAAGTCATTCCGTTGTTATTTATTAGTAGCCTATAATGCAATTGCCACGGGACATTAATATCGGCAGGATTATTATTGAAAAAATGTCCGCTATTCACTACTAGGGATATACTAGCAGTGGGAGCAGCTCTGAATGACTTACAGTTTGTTCTCAACTGTGAGAGACTGAGCTTGGATGGGAAGGTCTGCCTAATATTGTTTTGGCTTGTGCGTAAACGTGGCTTTGCCATTGACTGTCGGTGCGTCTGTCAATGCATGGCATGGCATGGCTTGCTCCCCAAACTTGTTTCCCTTGTCCTAGCTGCACCTACTAAACACACACACACACACACACACACACACACACACTTGACAAGTGCATCTAAATGTCCAACTGAACTAGACACATTAAAAAAAAGGAATTCATGAAGAAACCATGTGAATTCCCTTATTTACATTTCCTCATATTAGGCTGACATGGAAAATTGAGTGAAAATAGACAGTGGTACCTGACAACACAAATGTCCTCCATTTATCCTGCAAATGCATGATCATCAAAGGGATTATTTTCAGGAACAAATCTGGTAAAGCTTTTATTATATTGTGCACAATAATCCAATCAATCAAAAAACGTCATTCTCCTTAATGTAACCACCATAAAATGGAATTTCATTAGGCAACTTTTTTTCTATAATGGATGTCCTCCTCTTCTACTATTTTGAATATTGTATCGTAAATCTTTAATTGTGCTTTGTTTCATGGTGAATTTTATGAACAGTGATTTAAAAGCAAACTTGTGCTTGTGCTTGCTTTGAAAGTAGTCCTTGACTCAATGTGACTACTGGTCTGCTGATGGATGCTGAAATTAAGCACAATAAGAATGACTGAGGTTGTGCTGTTAAAAAATACTCAAATCACCAGCCTAGACACCAGTCCTTCAGCTGTACAACACACACAGTTACTCACACCACACACAGTGCCAGTTGAGCAGTCGGAACTAAAATAACTTGTAATAGGCTGAGGATTTCTATAAGACTATTACTTTCCCACTGAGCTGGCGGCAGGAAGAGAGAGGGATGGATGAAAGTGGAGTGAGAGAGTGACTGGGAAAGAAAAGCAGAGAGAGGAGTGGAGAGAATGAATGAGGGAGAGGGTGATCCACATCACCATACGTTCATGGCGTAATGTAGGCTAATTTAAAGGAAAATAACACAGAAATGTCAATGTTTTTTTAACACACTAACCCCTATCACTCATCACTAATTTATCTTGTAGATTTTTAAGGCCTGCAATACGTGTTAAAGTGTATTTTCTATATTTTATAAAACAAAGGCGGAATGTAATATACATTAATTGATGTTTTGTTTGTGTACGTGCTATTGCAACTGTTACATATCTTTAGATGTGTAAGAGTATAAGAGTGTACATGCACATAAATATGTGGGCATTCATCTGCATGCATGAATGTGTGTGTGTGTGTGTGTGTGTGTGTGTGTGCGCGCGCGCATAAGGTGTAGGTGTATATCCCTCGGTTTATGAGATTATGCTAATCTGACCGTCAGTGGGGCCGTTTAGCTGGTGATGCTCGTCTCACCCTGAAGGACCCTGTGATTCACTCCTCTGTGCTGGTGTCTACCTGCTGCTCCGAGACGCACATCTCAAGGGACCAGTCCAGACAAGACATGTCTCACAACACTACAGGAGACATACAGCCCAGTTTGACTCACTCAGGTCTCTGCTGACTTCCCCGGTGAATGCTCCACAGCACTGCGTTTCATCTCAGGCCCATAACCTCCTCACCTGAGGAAAGGTCCCTCTCAAGTACATTCAACATGAGGACTAGGGGGCTAAGCCCTTGAAAATCTCTGTAGCTAGTGGTCTAGACAACATAAGGGGAAATCCCCTTAAACGGGCCCCAGGAAAGAGGTTGGTGGCTGGGCTGGGCCATCTGAGTGGGGGCTCTCTTTCAGTTCACACGTGTGTGAGGAGAAAGGGTAGGACAATACTTACCCTTTCAATTCACTGGGACAAATAAGTTGACTTTTCCCCTAATATCATGTGATGAATGTGAGAGAGGGATAAAACAAAAGGATGGGGGGGGGGCTTTAAATACAGAACAGACATACATGGGCAGGCACAGCTGCTTCCCTCCAAGTTGACCACACATGGACACATGGACACACACACACAGACACACACACACACACACACACACATACACACACTCACACACAAAACACTTATTTGGTAATTGATGGAGCCTGCAGGATTGAATTCAGATTCTGAACAAAAAAAAAAAAACATAGAAGAAGGCAACAAAACAGCCTTGCACAGAGCAGGAACCTCGGATGCTTACAGGACTAGCCAACAATAGCAAAGACATTCCTCCCCTGAAAAGGAAAGGAACCTGTGCAGACAGCAGCCAGCTCAAGGGAAAGCTCGGTTTTCTCGGGTTGCTTCGGTAAATTGAAACAGGAGGAGAAGCGACACTAGTGCTTGTGTGTTCTTCACTCACACACATGACAATAGGTTGGTCTTATTATCTGCAGACATTGTCATTTACTCGAACATGGGTTCTCAAACACACACATGCCTGTTTCAGTTAAGGTAGATTTGTGTTTGTGGGTGCAAACATAAGTAAGAACTTGAGTGCAACATAGGCTACACTATTTTCCTATACTTTCCATCCATGTCTTAATGCTAAACGTGTGGCGCCTGTATACGTATGCATATGTGTGTGTGTGTGTGTATGTGTAAGAATCATATGTGGCACTTACATAATATTATACCACGTACACATTATTTAAATCTCAAGTAAGTGTCCTCAGTGTGGAGGTGGTGCCAATGCAAGGTCTTTACTCTGTCTTACTCTCCATCTGTCTCTCTCTCTTGTTCTTCATCTCTTTCTTTCCCACTCGCTGTCTCTCACCCGCCTACTCCATTTTCTCCCTCAATCTCTTCTTCTCTCTCTCTCTTCCTTTGCCCTAAAGCTGAGCAGCCTCCTCTGCCAGATACAACTGGACCAACGCTGAGTCACTGATTAGCACAGATGGCTACACACACGGCTACACACACACACACACACACACTTTACATAACTGCACACGTACTGTGGGCTAGAGCCCTTTTTTGTATTTACATAACGTTCATGCTGACATGGGGCATGCTTCTGGACAAACACATCAAAACAACTATTGTGTCAAGTCCTCATTTAAATATATCCTCAGTCTGAACTCTGGAGAATCAGGGGTGCACTGACACACATACACACACACACACATTTGCTTGGGATGCAGGAGACTAAGGTGCTTATTTTGCACTCACATGCACACGCACACACAGAGAGAGAGAGAGAGAGAGAGAAACAGCGAGACAGAGAGAGAAGACACAGAATAGAATTAGTCTGTCTCACACACAAACTTATGGAGACAGACAACTGTACAGCTATTAACAGAAGTGCTGACGAGGGAATTCAGATGAATGCTAAAGGGGATGACACTCCAGACCACACATAAGCACACACTAACTCATAAAAATATAGGCAGAGACAGGCTGTATATAGGCCTCGGGCACGCACATGTGATAGCTGTTTCCACATATGGAAAGCCTGCATGTGTTTCAGTCTGGTGTCATTCTTAGCATGTGTGCATGCCTGTGCATTAATGGCATACACTGGGAATACACATTGTATGCGTCACTTAGTTGTGGTCACAATTAGCCTTTCAACCTCAAGGGCGGCATGGTGCATGGTGCACTATAATAAAATCAGCTGATGTAGTTCTCTGTTGAAGTGGTCACATGTAGTGCAACCAGCTGGTGTTTGTTTAAAATGGACTGGGCCATGTTTGACATTGATCTTAGCAGATATCCACTTTTCTGGTGATGTTCAATATAATGCATTACAATGCCATGTTAAACAAATGGATGCATTCATATTGCTTTTCTGAGCCTCTAGCTGATTGCATAAACATTGATACAGAACCAGATATTTAAATGATGCTTTCCGTTACCTCTTACAAAAACACATTTTTAATAGCCCACTTATGAGTGACAATTACAGTGGCAAGATTGAGATTTTATCTATTAAAAGAGGGTAGCATAAAGCTCAACACGAGCTTCAGAAATAATATGTGAAACGTGACTACAACAGGGACAAAATAGGGGGGAACATTTATCATGAGCGCCACCTTTTGGTCAGTAAATGGCAGCAAAGTTGAACATGAGAATATAACTGGTATCTAATTCATTGACAGTGCCATAAGCGGTTTGTGTATAGTGGGTGTTTGAGACAGTCCTGTGCAGTGAAATAGCTCTGATGGTGAGGACGGGGAGGTATGCGGTAAACCTTAAACAGATTTCCTGTTCACTGGAATGCAATGCACTGTGTCACACACACCTGGGAAGTCCAAATCCAAAGAGGCCAGCTAATGCCTGCAGCCTGCGTGACATTTCCTGCCTCTACATTATTCCCCCTTTAATTCATATTGGCCTCAATTTAATTCAAACAACTCACACGTTAACCTTCCATGCTACTCAGATAAGAAAAGATGTGATCAGACTTCTATTACACATAGAAGCAAATAGCAAATAAAAGGACATGGTGTAGTAAAATATCCTTGATAGCAACTTTGTCACTGTTCCACCATTGGATTAGACATGTGAATAGCTGAGCAACTCAAATGTCCTTAAACTGTTGGATGAATTTTGAGCATAAGAGGTTACAGTGGTTTACTGTACTTCACAATCTGACAATCTTGCACCTCCTGCTATATCAGGTGTTTCCTGTAGAATAGACCCAATAACTGTTTGCTAGCCTGCAACATTCCTCCACAATGTTTACAAACTGAGCTCTGCATCTCATTTTACAAATAATTCCTGAGATCAAAAAACGTTCTGTGCCCTTGAAGGATTCAGCCATCCTTTAGGATTAGATATACATTTCTTAAGTTCTACGGAACACTACAGTGTTTTCTTAAATACGAAGGAAGATGCTTCAGCCATTCCATCCACCGCCCCCCTGGCGTCCACCTGAGTTCAGCTTACGGCACTGTTTGACCCTTGACGATGGCACTACAGCCACACAGACCATAACTACCAAACTCAACAACACTGCCATGTAGCTTTTCTGTGTTGCTGGGTTGCTGTTGTTGTTGGAGAGCTGACAGCTGTACTCCTGACATCAACCAGGTGAAATGTCTTATTTTCAGTTCTCTCTGCCTCTGATTCAGAGCTATTCTCCCTCTTCCTTGACAGTTCGGTTCCTGCTGAATGGTTTCTCCAACTTCATCTTCTTCGCAGTTTTCCCCTTGGCGTCGTTTCTCTCCGACAGTCTGTCTTTCTGTTTCTTAGAGTTGCTCTTCCCCTTCTGGTCGCCCTCTGATTTCACCCACTCGGCCTTCACGCCTGCAGCCCGCTCCTTCAGTTTCTGGAACTTCTTCAGGTCAGCACAGAACAGGACCTGAGTAGGGTCAGCGAGGAGCACAGAAAGAAAGACGAGAGAAAACAGATGAGCAGCAGGGGAGAGAGAATTAGAGCAGATCAATTTCATACAGCTGATGCATTCTGTGGTTATTAAAGGAGTGAAACAGAAGTCATTGTGGATGAAGACCGGAACTAAATGAATGGAAGACAAGTACTCACAGAGTGTGCCCATCCTGCGTAAGGACCCCAGAGCTGTCTGAAGAAATCGCCTGTTCAGAAAGCTCTAGTTAGAATTTCACATACTCACCACTAGTCACACTATACAATTACAAATGCCGTGGCATGCAACCTTGGGTCACACACTCACCAATCTCTCGGTGCACTTTGTCTGTGAGTGTCTTCTGGCCATTGCCAGAACTGCAGCCATAATCTCGCTTGGCAATTTGCCACACATGTGTATCGACAGGAACAGCGTCTAGCTTATCCAGAGACATCAGACACACACAGTCGGCCACCTGCGCAGAAGATCAAAACTGTCACAGTCTCAAATGTTCTTGGAGCTTGTAGCTCCGCACAGACAATTCCATAAATTTACCTTGACTCCGACACCAGGTAAAGTACGCAGCGCTTCCCGTGCCTCTTCATAGGGGGCGCCGCGGAGCTGATGTAACCAGTCAGGGCTGTGTTTGTCCAAGATGAGCCGAGCACTCTGCTGCAGGAAACGAGCGCGGTAGCCAAAACCCAGGTCACGCAAGCACGCCTCAACACCATTATCTGTCTCAACACAGCAGGTATCAATCACATCACTGGTATTCAAACCACATCTGTCAAGAGACATGGTCAAAACATCACATGGAACTTTGCTATAATTGTTTTATGCATTTGATGTTTAGATTCAGATGATATATGTAAGGGCTGTGTTTTAATCAGGCATCAATCAGAGTTTCACCTGCAAGGACTTGCAGCGTAGGGAAATCATGATAGTGTGTGTCCTCAATTGTGAGCAGGCGAGGTCCTAGTGTGTGACAGAGACGCTCAACCATGCCCTGGATGCGTGAGATATGGTTGTTGGAGCTGCAGATGAACGAGAAGAGACACTCCACGGGGTCCTGTTTCAGCATACGCACTCCTGTATAAAGACAACATGAAAACGAAATCACTAGGGACCCAGGCAATATAATTTATACATTACCATTGTCAGCAAGCATAGACATTCATGAACAGGACACAGGACATTTATTTACCTGTGAAAATGCTGGCTATATGTCTGAAGTGGTCATCACAGGCACCCCAGTCTTTGTACAGATTCTCCAACTGAATATTGAGCTGAAAGTAATCTTTCAGGAGCTCCTGTTCAGTGGAATCATGAACTGATGTCACCTTAAGTCCCTCCTCATCCTCCTGCTTCATACTGCCAACACCCTTCAGCCTCTTGTCTGGTACAGACTCTGCACTCGAACCCATTTCCGACACACTCCCTGTGCCATGGTTGTTTTGGTTGGTGTACACATAGTACCAGAGGGTGTCATCTGTCTGGGTAAGGGTCCATACTCGGCCACCCATTACACCTGTCCAATGCCCATCCCCTGTTTCACGCCACCTTGAAGGAAATTAACATTAGACAGATTAACTACTTTGACACATAGATGTGGAAAACACTTAAGGCTTCTACATACCTGACGCACCCGACCGGTAGCGCGACAATGTGACGTCAAAATGACGTAGATCTCTCTGGCGCGCCAGGGTTTTGGCCGTGTAGCGCGAGGTAGCGCACCACTCATTTTTTTTCAGACGAGCGCGACAAGGCGGAAACAGGAAGATGGACTAGTTCGAGGGCAAGCGAGTTGCAGTGTTTTGTTACAGTCGTGAATTTTTAATAGTTTGCTGGATAAGTTAACAAAGTTACCAGTGAGAGTTGCAACACATGGAATTAAGAGGAAAGAATAGAAACGATTTATTTTCAAACAAAGGATATCTATTAAGGCCTTAACAAAATATCTTTCCACTTCAGGAAATTACACAAACTCAGCCAGCTGCTAGCTAGCTAGCTAGCTAACTAAACTGTTTAAATTATTAAAATTTCCCTCGGGATGACTAAAGTACCTATCTATATATCCATCTATCTATCTATCTATCTATCTATCTACCTGTGCACACACCTTGGAAACTACATGATAATGATGATGGTAGTTGTGAATAGTAGCAACCAAAGTCTGAAGTACCATCACAGAGGCTAGCTACTGGTGTTTCAGTAGTGTGAAACTAGCGACAGTAAAGAAAATTCCAATATGGCCGCCATTCGCGAATCATTCAAAATAAAAGTCAGAACATAGTCATTACTTTTTCAATGAAAAAGTAATGAATATGTTTAAAAATTATTAATTTAAAACTGTATTGTGTTACCAAAGGGAAAGTAAATTTAGAAAATAATTAAATAAGACATTTAAATCGAAAATACACATTAGAATGCTATATTTTTCAACGCCAATATAATTAAACTGTGTGGATGTGAAAACAATAAGTTGTGCATATGTAAAAGGGGGGTGAAATGGAATCCTTATAACATGTACTTTCAGAATATATATAGATATTTATACCAAGTTCGCCTTTGTAGGTACCAGGTCATACTAAGTGTGTACCGAGTCATATACTATGTCTACCATTGACATACACTGTTGAACTTCAAATTGTGTGGCTGTGAAAACAATAAGTTGTGCATATGTAAAAGTGGGGTGAAATGGAATCCTTATAACATGTACTTTCAGAATATATATAGATATTTATACCAAATTCGCCTTTGTAGGTACCAGGCCATACTAAGTGTGTACCGAGTCATATACTTTAGGCCTGTCATTGGTCACTGTTGAACTTCAAATTGTGTGGCTGTGAAAACTATAAGTTGTGCATATGTAAAAGTGGGGTGAAATGAAATCATTATAACATGTACTTTCAGAATATGTATAGATATTTATACCAAGTTCGCCTTTGTAGGTACCAGGCCATACTAAGTGTGTACCGAGTCATATACTATATCTGCCATTGACATACACTGTTGAACTTCAAATTGTGTGGCTGTGAAAACAATAAGTTGTGCATATGTAAAAGGGGGGTGAAATGAAATCATTATAACATTTACTTTCAGAATATATATAGATGTTTATACCAAGTTCGCCTTTGTAGGTACCAGGCCATACTAAGTGTGTACCGAGTCATATACTATATCTGCCATTGACATACACTGTTGAACTTCAAATTGTGTGGCTGTGAAAACAATAAGTTGTGCATATGTAAAAGGGGGGTGAAATGGAATCCTTATAACATGTACTTTCAGAATATATATAGATATTTATACCAAGTTCGCCTTTGTAGGTACCAGGCCATACTAAGTGTGTACCGAGTCATATACTTTAGGCCTGTCATTGGCACACTGTTGAACTTCAAATTGTGTGGCTGTGAAAACAATAAGTTGTGCATATGTAAAAGTGGGGTGAAATGGAATCCTTATAACATGTACTTTCAGAATATATATAGATATTTATACCAAATTCGCCTTTGTAGGTACCAGGCCATACTAAGTGTGTACCGAGTCATATACTATATCTGCCATTGACATACACTGTTGAACTTCAAATTGTGTGGCTGTGAAAACAATAAGTTGTGCATATGTAAAAGGGGGGTGAAATGGAATCCTTATAACATGTACTTTCAGAATATATATAGATATTTATACCAAGTTCAAGCCTTTGTAGGTACCAGGCCATACTAAGTGTGTACCGAGTCATATACTTTAGGCCTGTCATTGGCACACTGTTGAACTTCAAATTGTGTGGCTGTGAAAACAATAAGTTGTGCATATGTAAAAAAGTGGGGTGAAATGGAATCCTTATATCATGTACTTTCAGAATATATATAGATATTTATACCAAATTCGCCTTTGTAGGTACCAGGCCATACTAAGTGTGTACCGAGTCATATACTTTAGGCCTGTCATTGGCACACTGTTGAACTTCAAATTGTGTGGCTGTGAAAACAATAAGTTGTGCATATGTAAAAGTGGGGTGAAATGAAATCATTATAACATGTACTTTCAGAATATATATAGATATTTATACCAAGTTCGCCTTTGTAGGTACCAGGCCATACTAAGTGTGTACCGAGTCATATACTATATCTGCCATTGACATACACTGTTGAACTTCAAATTGTGTGGCTGTGAAAACAATAAGTTGTGCATACGTAAAAGGGGGGTGAAATGAAATCATTATAACATTTACTTTCAGAATATATATAGATGTTTATACCAAGTTCGCCTTTGTAGGTACCAGGCCATACTAAGTGTGTACCGAGTCATATACTATATCTGCCATTGACATACACTGTTGAACTTCAAATTGTGTGGCTGTGAAAACAATAAGTTGTGCATAATGTAAAAGGGGTGAAAATGAAATCATTATAACATTTACTTTCAGAATATATATAGATGTTTATACCAAGTTCGCCTTTGTAGGTACCAGGCCATACTAAGTGTGTACCGAGTCATATACTATATCTGCCATTGACATACACTGTTGAACTTCAAATTGTGTGGCTGTGAAAACAATAAGTTGTGCATATGTAAAAGGGGGGTGAAATGGAATCCTTATAACATGTACTTTCAGAATATATATAGATATTTATACCAAGTTCACCTTTGTAGGTACCAGGCCATACTAAGTGTGTACCGAAATACATATACTTTAGGCCTGTCATTGGCACACTGTTGAACTTCAAATTGTGTGGCTGTGAAAACAATAAGTTGTGCATATGTAAAAGTGGGGTGAAATGGAATCCTTATAACATGTACTTTCAGAATGAGTAGTGGGAGCACACCAATACTGCAATTCTTTAAACAAACAAGAGCCGTGAAGCAGTGTCAAAAAAGACTTTCCTCCGCCTATAAAAAGAAACGTAGCCCTGACTTTCAAGTTTCACAGAAAGCAATTGAAGACATCTCTTTATGTGAACATTATGAACTTGAAAGCCAATTTACTAAAAATGAAGCTGTAGTGTTAATTAAAACATTTGTAGATAAATACCTGCAGGCAAACTTTTTAGCCAATGATTTGCTGTATGCTCACTGCTTGTCATTATTTAATTGTATCAGGTGTGCAGAAAATGAGAGAAGAAACCGCACAAACAAAATTCTAATCTCATTACCTTTAGATATTTCAGAAGAGGCAATAAAACACTTTTTAACTAATCAAGCTTTAAATAAAAAAAATAGAAATGAAACAGACAATTGCAAATCATGTGGAGAGAATACTGTGTCAGAAACTTTGCTGATTCATTTGCCACAGTCACTTCTCATATTAGCAGATAACCCCAAAAGCCTCCCATTACATCTTACACTCGACACAGTTTTTGGCATTTACAAGTATTCACTGGCATCCCTTTTGGTATCTCTCTCAGAAAAACCTTTATACAGTTGTTAAGTTTTGATTGTGTTTCAGACAAACAAACAGAAATTGCCAACTTAATACAACTTAATCCCATATTCTTTTTAGTTGAATACTGTGTGGAGACCACTGAACAGATTAATATATGCCGTTTATATGAGGAACAACACAAATGTAATAAACAGTGTGGTAATCATGAACCATTTGAAATTCAAGAATGGATTCCTCAAGGAGATGTCAACTTGCCTCCAAATATGACAGAGAAGGATATGAACGCGGATTAGAAGTAGTGAATGGCTAGATGATAAAATAATAGACATTTATATGAAAAATGCTCCAAGCAAAACTGACAACAAATGACATTGTAATGGTCCCATCAACATTTATAAGTCAGTGTTTAAAAAGTGTATTTTGCCCTGACATCAATGTATTACCAAAAATATATAAGCCTGAAAATAATTGGTGGCAATTATTTATGCATTTTAACAACATGCATTGGGCTGTTATGATTTTGGAGCTGATGGAACAACACTCCCAAAATAATGAAATAACTGTAACAGCAAAAGTCTTTGACTCAATCAAAACATTTGATTATGAAATGATAAAAATAATACCAACATTGCAGAGATATCTATTGTTACAGTATCTAGCGATCCATGGGAAGCTGGTGAATCTTGTATTTAGATATGAATTTTATCATAAATGCCCAACATTTATAAAACAGTCTGATAGCATAAACTGTGGAGTGTATGTTTGTTTTTTGTGAAATCTTTCCTTTTTCAAACAAATTTAAACAAATTTTGCAGTAGCAATATGGAGGGATTTTAGAGTATGAATTAAGTCACCAGGTGATACTGTAATATTTTTCCTGGATATATTGGGGTTTGTATTTATTTATTTATGTATTTATTTATTGATGAATATGTATTATTGTAATTATAATATATAACTTATACTTATTCATAATATTTATTGGAGAAGTGTGCAATATTTGATGTCGGACAATGTGCAATATCCAAACTGTGGCAATTTGCAATATGTATGTGTGTGTGTGTGTGTGTGATAATTGTGTGTGTTGTGTTTAATTGTGACATTGTGTGAATATTGCAGTGTTTTGCTCTGGCTCCTGCTGAGGTCCTTGTGAAATGACACCCTGCTGTCACTAAGGTAATGTATGTGCATGTGTATGTATGTGTATTTATTTATTTATTATTGTCCTTATTTATGTTATGTCCTTGTGAAGTTTGTCTGTCATTGTTTATCATTGTTTATTTGTCCAAGAAAAAGTTTGCATCCCCTTACTTTGAACAGTAGTAGAGGAGGTTATAAAGGGATACATTATAGAACATTTCATGAAGGGGCATGGAAACTTTAGCATGTATAATTGTCATTTATGTACTTTTTTACTGTCTTTTATTACTTTCTATTTATATATGTGTTTTACTAACCTTGTCCTCTGTCTTGTCCTGTCATACTAACATCCCACTTGTGGCCTGTACCTTGACGTGGTGAGTGGGCTTTCAACTAAACAGGCCTGTCTTCCTGAACACTCATCTGTTTTTCTCTTTTAATCTTTCAGTCCTATACAGTGCAACCAGAACGTTTTCAGACCCTTTCAAGTTTTACACATTTTCTTATGCTTCAGACTCATCTTAAATTTTTTTTCTCATAAATCTACACACAATAAAAAATCAGGTGTTTTAAGTGATGTGTATAAAATGTGTATAAAATGTATAATAAATAAAAGACTGAAATATATAATTTACATAAGTATTCAGACCCTTTGTTATGACGCTTGCAATTGAGCTCTGGTGCATCCTCATCTATCAATGGTCCTTGAGATGCTTCTACAACTTGTATGTCAAAGTGAAAACCAAGCCACAAGGTCAAGACAATTATTTGCATATGCAGGCCATTTATTTTTTATTCTATATTTGTACATATTTCTTTTTGTAAATATTTGAACATTACACATGTATTTCTGTATCTGTTTTAGTGCCTTCAATTTGGTTTTACATACACATCTATATGTATCTTATATTTGGTTTTACAAACATATCGTATTTCCTGAAAGTACATGTTATAAGGATTCCATTTTACCCCCCTTTTAAATATTCACAAGTGATTATTTTCACAGCCACACAATTTCAAGTTCAACAGTAGCCTATGTGGCAATGATAGGCCTAGTATGTGACTTGGTACAGACTTAGCATGGCCTGGTACCTACAAAGGTGAACTTGGTATAAATATCTATATACTGTATATATATTCTGAAAAGTACATGTTATAAGGATTTCATTTCACCCCCCTTTCAAATATGCAGAACTTGTTTTCACTCAATTTGAACAGTAGGCCTATGTGTCATAGGCTTATAGTATTTCAGTTGGTACAGAGTTCCCATAGCCTGGTACTTACAAAGGTGAATTTGATATATGTATTTCCTTAAAGGGTGTTTCCTGACAGGCCTAGTATGTGATTCGGTACAGACATAACATGAGCTTGTACCTGGGGTGAGGTGGGATGAGGTGGGGGATGATTATAACATAGCCTACTTTCAAACATTTACAGTATGTCATATTTATGCCTGTAAAAACTATATATATTCTGAAAGTACATGTTATAAGGATTTCATTTCACCCCCCTTTTACGTATGCACAACTTATTGTTTTCACAGCCACACAATTTGAAGTTCAGCAGTGTACCAATGACAGGCCTATAGTATATGACTCGGTACACACTTGGTATGGCCTGGTACTCACAAAGGCAAATTTGGTATAAACATCTATATATATTCTGAAAGTACATGTTATAAGGATTCCATTTCACCCCCCTTTTACATATGCACAACTTATTGTTTTCACAGCCACACAATTTGAAGTTCAACAGTGTATGTCAATGACAGGCCTAAAGTATATGACTCGGTACAGAGTTAGTATGGCCTGGTACCTACAAAGGCGAACTTGGTATAAATATCTATATATATTCTGAAAGTACATGTTATAAGGATTCCATTTCACCCCCCTTTTACATATGCACAACTTATTGTTTTCACAGCCACACAATTTGAATTCAACAGTGTATGTCAATGGTAGACATAGTATATGACTTGGTACAGAGGTAGTATGGTCTGGTACTCACAAAGGCTTAATTTGGTATAAACATCTATATGTATTCTGAAAGTACATGTTATAATGATTTCATTTCACCCAACTTTTACATATGCACAACTTATTGTTTTCACAGCCACACAATTTGAAGTTCAACAGTGTATGTCAATGGCAGACATAGTATATGACTTGATACAGAGTTAGTATGGCCTTGTACCTACAAAGGCTTAATTTGGTATAGATATCTTTATATATTCTGAAAGTACATGTTATAAGGATTTAATTTCACTCCCTTTTACATATGCACAACTTATTGTTTTCACAGCCACACAATTTGAAGTTCAACAGTGTGTGTCAATAGAAGGCCTAGTGACTTGGTATTGCCTGGTACTACAAAAGGCTTGGTATAAATATCTATGTGTATTCTGAAAGTATATGTTATAAGGAGTCCATTTTACCCCCTTTTAAATATGCACAACTTATTGTTTCCATAGCCACACAATTTAAAGTTCAATAGTATTGTGTATAGTATGACAGGCCTAGGGTAGGCTATATGAGTCCATTATAGAGTTAGTATGGCATATACCTATAAAGACTAATTTGGCATAAATATCTATTCTGAAAGTACAAGGAGTCCATTTTAGCCTACCACCCTAAGTTTGAACTAAGTGTTATTTGATAATAGTGTTATTTTAGGTCTTGTTAATGAAAAAGGTAATCCTTCCACAATTATATTAATGCAAAGTATAATTGTATAAAAACATTAACTTTAAATCGATGTATAGTACATTATTATCCCCTTTTTCTATGTTTGTTTTTGTTCCCCTCTCTTTTAATAGTAGCCTACATCAGGAGATGGAGACGTTTGTCCAGAGAATGTCCTTAGACGGGCTCTGGTTTGTCTTGCCTTGCATTGAGAAAGGTGTTGCGTGAGATCACTTCCGTTCAATTTCAAGGATGTTAGCAAGACAATTCTGCTACAATTATTTGCACATGCATTTACATAGGCTAAGTTTCAGCAACATGTTTACATTTCGTGTAAACCTTTGAAAAATACTCTGAAAACCTACTTTAACCTACTTTATCTGATCGTTCGTCTGTACCTTTATTTTGACGCTTTTCGCCGCCATATTGCCCGCTATTGTCGCGTACTGTCGCTTACTGTCGCTAGCTCCACGGAACTTGGTGTTTCTTACTGCAGCTTCTTCTGCTGTGTAAGTAGTCAATGTTAGTCTTTTCACAACAGCGACACCTCTGTTCAGGAGAATATTGCAACTAGTGTTGCGACCACCACGCGCGAGTATAAATGGTTACGGTGCTTCTGTGACGTCACATTGTCGCGCTACTGGTCGGGTGCGTCGAGTATGTGGGACGTTTTAGTTCGAAAATTAAGTATTGCGAGGCTAGCCTACCACTTGTACTATATCACATGCTCAAAAGTACAAATAAAGTGCAAACAAGACACAATTCATTAAATAATGCAGGGAGAGGGCAGACTTGCCGAAAAGTTTGTCCACATCCAAGAGTGAGGTCCAACCGGAGCTCGGATATCGGGCAGGAGAGCGCGCGCCAGGCTTTGCAGCCAACAGACAGTAGAGCGTGCTGGAGCATGGTGGGTCGAAGGAGGAGCAACGTGTCTTGCTGTGTTTATTAAATATTTTAAGGCAATATAAAATGTAACTTGTTGGCTATGATGGGTAACTTGCATTGATTTAACTACCTACAGCCTCATGCAGTGATGTTTTCTTTAGGCAGGTCTTGTGAGTTGATACTGACTGGTGTAAGCATTTGACAGGAATAAGTTAACACAAGCTGCGTTAATAACACATTTATTAAGCTAATCTATCGATAATATCGTAACCTTTTCGTCCCTCCTGAAACTGAACTCACCACCGTGCTTGTTGTTAGAATATTCCTTCCCTCTTCAGCTTCCTCATTTAACGTCAGTTACGCACACTAGCGTCATCTATTGGGCTGGCATGTAAAAATACACTCCAAACCCTTGAGAACTTGAAACCCTTTGCTTGGACTGGCACAGGTGATGCTACATAAAGTAATGTACAACAATATAGAAAAACATCTTGTTATTGAGTACATTTAAATTGTGATTTTTGATTTCAAGTATCCTGATTCTGAACCATAAAGACAGAATTCACAAGGGTTTTGTCAGACATTTCTACATACATTATCAAACCAAAACACTGTAACAATTACTCAACAAAATGGACAGTGGACAGCGCTCTCAAGACGCCAATTTAAACCTGGATTAAGTAAGATTACTTGTAAAATGTAATTTTAAAATCATTTACTTGCAGACAAGACAGGATCCCACCCAAACATTTTTTTAGTAATGATCATGGGCAGTATTTCAATTATATGTATTTTAAATACGTATTTAATTACTTTAGTGTATTTTGTAGGATTGGAACACATCTAATGTAGTTTGTAACAAAATACTTTGAGGGATTGTATTTAGAGTATTTCAAATACTTAAATACTTAAGAAAAATCTGTCATTTTTTCTCTAATAAGCCAACATTTCATCACTCAGTTAAATATACTAACCATTACAATAAGCTATGCTTGTCAGGGAGCCAGAAGGCCAGAATCATGGTGAACCTGTTTTTTTTTTTCTTTGTTGTTTCTTGTTGCCTAGGGGTTACTCCATAACAACAGGGTGGGTGACCAATGATATCCCTTGGGTAATTCCTTATCAGCTCTATTTGTCCATTCAAATACTAATTTCATTACCCTTTTGGAAGGACAGCGTAAAATGTAAACCCATTTTTCCTTTTTCTTGCAGTATTGCCACATTGTGACCAACGTAAGTGTTAGATACTCTAATTTCTTTTTTACGATCCCCTCTGGACATGTCTGAAGTTGGAAAAAATTAATAGAAAAGTCAACTGAGGGAGCCAAAATGGTCAACATGGGTTGTAAACCCAATTTGTTTGCGCCTGAATTTTCTGTTTCATCATCCCCTTAGAACATTGAAAGTTAAAAAAATAAATAAAAAGTAACTATTTTCAGGTGCTTGAATTGTCAGGTGTGTCAAATCAAGACTAAAATGTGAAAACGATACAGATAAGATACTGAAGGAGAACATTAGGACATGGACCCTATGACCTTGAGTACCTAATAGCTGATATTCATTCTCATTACAGGACAGTATTAAAACCACTTAATGGATTTGACATGAGGATTCATGCCAGGGATAACATCCACAGAGGTATGCAGAAATAATGGACACAAAGACCTCCCCGATGCAGAAAGAGTTTTCTCCACCAAGTTAATTCATTCTGTAAATCAACCTTGCAGGATGTTATTCTGTTTGTCCCCCATGTTGCCAGTCATTTATGTAGGCAATAGGCATGCATTTATAGCACAAAAAGGGAAATGCAGTTCAGTTTAAAAAGAGGCCGACCTGTTAAATTTGTTGTTATACATTCATTGGTTACGGAAATGATGGTGGGTAGTATGCCATGTCAGTGGTTCTCAACTGGTCTGATTTTGGGACCCACAATTTCCCATGTTCATAAAGTCGCGACCCATATATATATATTTTAGCATCAGCCATGGATATGGTGAGCTACATGGTAAGACAAGCGAAGTGCCTGTAGGCCTACAGTACTTGTTTGGCATTAGCCTTGTGAAGTCTTCAACTCTTGATGTCACCTTTCAAAGTACTCTACAGGTATGACTTTGACAGGGGTGCCTTGTTTCTATGTGGCATTTTAGTTTTGATGGTTTCATGCTCTCATGTGCCAGCTATCTACTGCACACCACACAATGGGGTTTCTATCCTATTTTGTCCTGCAGTTTAAGCGAATCCATATCTGAGCCTACTGTAGGCTACTTTAAATATTCAGAGTAGCAGCCTACTTCCGTTTACCACTAAAATTATCTCTAACATGACCTGTCACATAAACATTGTCCATGACAATGACTGATATGTAGGCTACACATAAAGTTTACCAAAAAAATAAAGGTCCAATGTTAGATCTGATAAGGTATCATTTTAAATTGCTGATTTTTTTTATTTATTTTTAACCACAAGCTCTGCGACCCACCCAGAACGGTTCCGCAACCCACTTTTGGGTCCCGACCCACCAGTTAAGAAACACTGTGCTATGTTACAGTTGATTCCACTGTTGCGAAGTTTGCTTCTTGTCAGTTCAATCATCGATATGGGATGTTTACATTTTTGTTTACCAGATCTACTTCATAGGAGCACCCATGTACAGAATTAATAGCCCTCTGCCAGCCAATCAGAAAATAGTATTTCTTGTCTCTTGGGGATACGTTTTCAATAAAATGCTTTGTAGTTTCTTTTTAAAAAGTTGGTATACCATGATTATTGTGTGGATATTTTTGTATTTTCAAATACATTTTTTTCATCAGTATTTTGTATTTTATTTTGTTACATTTTATGAGCCAGTATTTGTAGTTTGTAACAAAAGTTTTTGATGTATTTGTGCCCTCTGGTAATGATAAGGTATAGAAACACATCTGGGAATAAACAAATGAAAACAGAGACTGCATTTATGTCATTTAATTACAGAGGCGATCTTAGTGGAGCACACATTTGACCACGTTTCACAGCATTTCATAAAATGCATAAGCTAGTCCATGCATCGCAATGCACTATTTACAAACTAAAAACAACACTGCTCATTGTCAGACAGCCTGATAATGTGGCATATAAAAGCTCCAGATTAACAAAAACATGCATTCATATTTAGGAAATTACATAAAAAGCACATTTCACAGAACAATCTATTCATAAACAGTCTTAAACAGATCTTTAACCCCAAAGATTAAAGTAATATTCAATGTACAACTCATATTCAAATTAAGACATATTTTAAGTTTTTTGTTTAGCCATACATAATCTTTCTTCTCCTATAAATTATTAAACAAGTTTTGTGTTCACAGGTCCACCTCGAACATAAGTGCACACAGCTGTACTTATAGTACACTTTTGATTGGGCTACATCAGACTGCTAGGACATGGGATGCCAAAGCTAGATATCAGTTCTGAATCCTCCTCAGTCAGCAGGCTTTCATGACCACATAAAATGTGCTGACATGCAGAAAGGACTGAGTGATGACTTATGGCCACTAATTTGGATCTGGCAGAGAAGGGTAACAAAAAGCTCTTCAGGAGGAGGAGAACCCCTCCAGGAAACAACAAGAGATGATGCCTGAGGGGAAATAATGGCAACATTTGTAAACATCTAAGAGCTGCAACATATTCAGAGATAAAAAAAACCGAAAGAAGTTTCTCTCTTGCTCACTTACACACACACAGACACACACACACACAGACAGACTGAGGATATGAACACCACAAGAGACAAAATGAAATCTAACAGAAGATTGACTACATGATTGTCATGACAACAGAGAACTGAGGCTATGTGGACGTTAGGCTCTCACCCATGGAAAATGAGGAGCCAGTCCTCCACATTTATGGAACTATCTGCCTTGCTGATCATGTGTATCTATGGTGGCTCAGGGTAATCACATTCAGACCTCTGGTGTTACTGACCACGACTCATTCACATGAATTCCTTATGATGGACTTTGAAAGCCACATCAAATGAGAGGGCTATCTCGGTTTCAACTTTTTTAAAGTTGTCAGGGAAAGTAAGGGGGCTACTGCAACAACAGGCTTCTATGTGGTAATATGAATAGGCTTATGGTGATTCATTATTGTACAAACTAAAATGGCTTCAGAGTTTGAGAAAAAAATTACTGTATGGAATCGAACATTATCTGAGAAGTAACTGCGAGCTGTACCTGACTAAAAGACAGACAGCTGCATAGACCCACCCACATTATATTCAGCAGAGCCAGCAACAAAGACATTTGATGATCAGTTTATCTAAACAGACCAAGTCCAAGAAGACGTCTTGTGAAGACATTCATTGAGACTCCGATTATCCACACAGAGGGATTGTTCATGTGTTACAGGGTCTCAGTTGGCTGACCGTGCGCAGAGTAGCAGGCAGAAGGCAAGAGGATATCCTCAACAAGCCAGACGTAAAAAAAGGCATATGTGCAGGGGAAAAAAACACAAACAAAAGGCTTCCATGAATGTCTTCTATAAATGCTTGGGATGTAAGTGCTTATTCTACGAAGCGTAGAAAACGAATCGCTGGCATCAGCTGCGGCCCAGACTCGAGCCGCGAGAGTCCCAGAGAGAGAGCAGAGCGCTGCGCTCCTGGAACACGACGCTCCGGGACATGAAACGAAGTGTGACGCATCTCTCTGAGTGAACATTCAGGCCGAGCGTCAGGGCTTTGAACAAACGCCTCAAAATGGCCTACTGAGATTAAAGCATGATTACCGTAAAAATTTCATAATGTGTTTACATTAAACATAAAATTCATCCACCAAAAAAGAAAAAAAGGGAATATGTACTGTATTAGGGTCACTGTTTGGAATGAGGGAGAGCATGGTTTGTGGGACTGAAGCACTTTAAGGCCAAAAGGGCAGTGGGTTCAGAGTGAGGTCCCGTGTGACCTGGGGGTCACGAGGGTCACGCGCTGGAGCCCGTGATCTGGCTGTTGTAGTCGGCGGTCTCCATCTTGAGGATGTAGGGGATGATGCTGTCGATGGGCACGTTGCCAATCAGCCCTGTAAAGAAGAGCTCCTCCGTGATGCTGGAACTCATGAGCCGCAGAGCAGGGAGGCGCATCAGGATTCGAGCCAACCTGCACACACACACACAGACACGCACGCACGCACGTGCACACACACACACACACACACACACACACACACAGTTAAGACAAAAAGGTGAACATTCCGTTTTAGAGGCTGACTTATTTGACTGATATTCACAGCTTCAAGTGGCACATCACATTCAGGTACAGTACCTGTATGTGTCCTCTGGGTAGGTCTTCTGCACATAGTCCTGCAGCTCCATCTGAGCTTTCTCCTGAAACTTCTCTATCTGGCTGTTGTTACTCAAGCCGGGGTGGTCTGTGAGATAGATCATGAACCATATGAGTCAACTGAAGGATGATGGGACCAAAGCTAAATTACTCTTCAGTTTAACCTCATCTTGCTGAATTTGCAATGGGTTAAGATTAATGACTACATCTTTAAAATCCCAACTACATATCTACTGAAGTTATTGTTTCAGTTTGAGAATATAAAAAAAGAATGACAGCCTTGCTAATGCTCTGGAGGGGTTTAAATAGTT
The DNA here is from genome assembly GCF_017589495.1 of Alosa alosa. Lineage (NCBI taxonomy): Eukaryota > Metazoa > Chordata > Actinopteri > Clupeiformes > Clupeidae > Alosa > Alosa alosa. The sequence goes on from NC_063194.1 coordinate 9,347,746, forward strand.
AAGTGCAGGTTATAAAACGGATAGTTCCGGTCCTTGATTATGATTGGTTGAATCGCGTTCGATGCTGTTGTATATTTTCCAGATATAGCACGGCTGAGACCGCATTTCGTTCTATATTAATGCGTTTAGAATGCACAGTTAATGGTTACAATTTAAAGTTGCTGAGCAACAATTCCGATAAGAATCTACTAGGGGTGGAACTATTCTATGGGGACTCTGCGGAAGAATGGACATTTGTAGATGAAATAGCGTTTAAATTTCATGATTATTTGTTTATTTTGTATCAATTTTTAATGTCCTATATGTGGTAGCCGTTTTATAAAAGCAATAAGCCCCTTGAGGCCGTTCTATATTGGGAATATTCGCTTCGCTCGCTATAACACCCCTCAGCTGTGCTATATTCACGATATAGAATGGCCTCTCGGGGCTTATTGCTTAAGTATAAACTCACCTGGACTGAAGAGCACGATGGCTTTGAGGTAGGCGTACTCATAGCCATCCGTCTCCAGCTTGCCCATGCTGTTGCAGAACTCCTGCAGCTTCCAGATGTGCTCCATCACCAGCTTGATGCGGTCGCTAGACAGCTTCTCTGAAGAAGACCAAACAAGGGTCAATAACAGGCACAACACAGAGCGAAAGGATTATGAACCAGAATCATTATTGGTATGTACATTATATGTATGTCTACGTCTGATATTCATGATGTTTCTTTACTATTATTTTATATCTTTTATTTTATATTCTTATATTTCTTTAACCGTGCTCTGTGTTCCTCCATGTATGACATGACTTTGTTTCTGAGTATCTATATGTCCTTGGAGGGGGGATCGAATGTTTCTGTGTCTGCATCTGCCGTCAAAGGAGTCACTAGTAATCTTTGCATTCTCTGCGTCAATTAGTCTTGAATTTCCCCTTGGGGATCAATAAAGTATCTATCTATCTATCTATCTATCTATCTATCTATCTATCTATCTAGACAAATGCCTAATTAGCATCATCATTATAGCACTGATTAGGTTCTTTTTTTTTTAAACTATATTTTGTTGGGCTTTTTGCCTTTATTATGACAGGACAATGAAGAGGAGAAAGAGATGGAGTGGGATCGGGAAATGACCCGGGTCAGACTCAAACCTGGGTCCCTGTGGGCACTTGGGCCCATATGTGGTACGGGCCCTGTAGCCAGTTGCCCCCTATCCTTGTAATTCTGCTGACTCAGTGAGGTCTATGGAAGTTGGGCCCAGTGATCAAAACTCTCTCCCGTCAATTTACACCACTGGACCTACAAGTGGCACAGTATACTGCCGACTTACCATCCTGGATGCTGGTCTGTAGGTGGTTGACGATTGCTGCCAGGATGGTGGAGAGATTCATGACCTGTGAGCACTGTGCCAGTCCCAACGTAAAGAGCTCATTCCAACACGCCCGTACCAGCGCCGTGTGACACTCCTGTCTGCAGCACACACACACACAGATTTACAGATCAAAACTCACAGGCAGAGCAGAGGGTATGACTCTGAGAATGTCTGTACATGCCTGACTATCTAGTACCCAAACAACTTTCTTTACACACAAACCCACACACACACAGTCAGTGTCGGAGCTCTCACCCAAGAGCGAGAAATGTTGGTATGGAGCGTGCCCAGTGCATAGAGAGGAAAAGCAGGCGGGACGCAGACTCACAGATGTAGTGAACATTCAGATACTCTGGCATTGGACTGGGCATCGTCAACTAGAGAGACAGACAAAGGGGAACACAATGATCAGTTTCAGTCTATTTATATATTTACATTTCAGCTAATTAAGTTTTTTTTTATTGATAATAAATTATTGAGCAGTGTTCAAATTTGATTGCATCTCTATATCTAGATTTTACAACAGCTTTGTGAAAAAGCCTCATGCCTACGGTTGAATCACAGATTCGATATCTGCTACCACTGCCACTAACACTTGTGCCATTTTGTTTAAATCACGATTATTTTGATCAATACTGAGTGATCAATACTTAAACTGAAAAACAAATGTACAAATGTGCAAATGCTGTTTAAAATAATTCTACAATTGCCACTGTAAAGTGAAGGGGTGCTATAAATTCATAACTAAAGACAAAACAAGAAAATGGCTGCAACACAGAATATAGCAAAATAATTGATGTGTTGCCATTATGTTGTTTTCATAATTGTATAGAAAAGAGTACCGAAGCCATGACGTAGCGTTGTCAAGGCAGCAATTTCACTGGATCTAAACAAACCAATTTAATAATAGTGGTGACCATAGCGGTGGCTTTCTTGCGGTTAAAATCCTTAAATTCATGGACGTGTCTTGGCTTTATTTTTGGGGCAAAAAACGTCACTCTTAACAGCCAGTCAGCATTTGATAAGGCTTAAAATATTAGCTGGGATTTTGTTTCTTACTATTACACCTGGCAGGGAATTGTGCTGTGTGGCTAAGCTGCTGCTGAGCAGGTAAAACACATTTAAACGGCTATAGCCTACATTTGAAAAACAATGTATGAGAAAGACACGATGTCACATGTATATGCTGTCGATGACACTTCAAAAGTTTGTTTAGATCCAGTGACGCTGCATGGAAGCGCAACGTCACACTTCGATACTCTATCGAAGACTGTTTGGAGTCTTAATTGGAGACTGGTCATCATTTATGTTTCTCCCACCTTGAAGCTGACGTGGGTGTCTGTGAGCAGGGGCCCCTCCACTTCAATGATGGGCGTCACCTGGTCCCTACTGATCACCTGAATGGTGGCTCCGCCCACACAATCCGCCTCCCCCAGGCTCTGCCCTCCTCCGACCTCACTGGGGTTCAGAGCTTTAGCCAGCGTGTCAAAGGCACTGCCAACACACACACACAAAAAATACACATTAACACTCACACACACACATTTCAGGCTATGCGTCAACACTTTATCTATGTTTACACACACACACACACACAATAAATGCACATTACTCAACGCTTTAATGTATGTTTCATCCTGTACACACACACCGTGTGATTTCAGTAGACTGATCCTCTTGCGGTGAATCGGCAGAATCTCCATTGTTGAGTGATTCGTTCAGGTTTGCAAGTGATGTCACAACATTGGCGAGCGTTCCCAGGTCACCCTGATTGGACTCTCCCTGTCGAGATTGAAAAGTGGGGAAAAATGAAACTCTGGCTTTGTTGTATTTTAAGACAAACACTGTGTGGCAACTGATTACTTATTTTAAGTTACATTTTGGGCCTTTCCGCCTTTACTCAATTAGGACAGTGAAGAGATGACAGAAAATGAGTGCGAGAGAGATGGGAAGTGCGTTTTGGGAATGACCTCAAGCCGGATTAGAACCTGCGCTCCTGTGGGCAATGAGCCCGTTCGTGGTGCGGTACACTACGGTACGCTACAGCTCCCCCCAACTGATTGAGTTTTCCTCCAGTGTACCTTGGTGTCAGTAGCCAGGAGTAGCGTGCCATCAGCCTGAATGAGAGGCTGCTGGATGTTCACCAGCATACCGGGGTCCAGCAGACCTGAACTACAAGGAAAACCAACAGGTAAAATCAGCAAATCAGCAAATCAAAACACACACACACACATTTTTGTTGTGGCATTGTGCGTGCGTGTGGCTCGATGGTGTTTTATGCCCCCAATGTCGTCTTCCAGGGCAGTGCTGCCACCGCTGACTTAAAGGCACCTAATCCTAAACCTAACCCTAACCCTAACCCATGCCTAATCCTAGTGACTTCCAGGCAGCGCTGCCTTAAAGACAACGTTGGGGGCATAAAACACCAAGAAACGTGTGTGTGTGTGTGTGTGTGTGTTTAAGTACGTATAAGTGTAAGTACCGTGCGCCATCCTTATCAGTGATGAAGGTTGGCGTGGCGATGAGTGGACTCCGCAGATCTTTGCGGATGTAGATCTTCTCTGTGGAGGCAGCGCAGTTGGCCGGCTTTTCTCTCGGAAGATCCACTGGCTTCCTCTCACTCTGCACGGCTGCGCGTGCGCACACACACACACACACACACACACACACACACACACACACACACACACACACACACACCAAGTATGAGACGCTATGTATTCTGTGTGGCCATTCTTACAGGTGCATGTGTCTCTGTGTGTGCAAGACTCACACTCCATTTTCATGCCCATCTCCAGGCACTTCCTGAGACGGCAGAATTGACAGCGGTTTCGGTGGTGCTTGTTGACTATGCAGTCCTGGTTGCTGCGGCAACTGTAGGTTAGGTTCTTACGGACGCTCCGCTTGAAGAAACCCTTACAGCCCTCACAGCTGACTGCCCCATAATGCCTCCCCACACACACACACACACACACACACACACACACACACACACACACACACAGTGTCAGTGAAAAAAATGACAAAACAGACAAACAAACACAAGCATCCTTTGAGTGTGCTGTCTGTACATGTGTATATTTATGCTGCTTGTATATATGTGTGTGTGCGTGTGTGTGTGTTGCTCACATCTTAAGGATAGAGTGTACCTGAGGCCTTGTCTCCACAGACCACACAGTACTCCACAGGCTGCGGCCGGCCCATGTCTCCTGCCTTTCCCAGCAGCCTCTCCACTGACACGGCATCTGCCACTATCTGCACAGGAAAGGTCAGGCCCACAAAGTAATTGGATTCAGACAGTGACATATATACAGTACATAAATGCAGTAGCCTGAAAAGTTGTGGGTTCAATTCCCAGCTTCCACCGCTATGCCCTTTAGCAAGACACTTAAAGGTTGTATCAGCGATAGCGGGGTCACTTCTGTTGATGTTCAAACAAAACAGAGAGCTAGCTTGCTACTCCCTCCCCCTCCCTCCCGTGCAATTAAAACTCTCCTAAAATCTCGTTGTTTATTGGTTGATACACTTTATTTTGCCTTCGAGTGGGTTGCCAACCCTTGTTGATTGCAATTGTTTTTGTGTACAGATCTCAGAGCCTAAGCTGCCTACAGAGACGCATTTTTTTGACAGCCTGCTTATGGGGCAGACAGCTAGCGGATCGTTAGGAAAGATTTGATGAAGTTAGTTGGGCCTTTTTGGGCCTGAAATCGCTAATACAACTTTTAACCCCAAGTTGCTGCGGGGATAATAATATAATTGACATACGTAAGTCGCTTTGGATAGAAGTGTCTGCTAAAAGAATAAGGGCTCTATTTTGGGGATCTAAAACACATGGTCACTGGCGAATAGCGTAAATACATTTAGGGGTTTGTCCAGTCCACATTCGGGGTGGTTTTGTTATCAAAAGTTGTGCGCCTGACGCAAAAAGGCGGCTCTTATGTTTCTTAATCAGTCATGGGTGTGTTTTGGGCGTAACATCCTTTAAACCAATAAGAATGACATCTGTCATACCCTTTAACAGCAAGCAGCACAACTTCAAACAGCGCAGGGTATTTTGAAAGTCAGCGGTGCATTTGAAGGAATCTGCTTACACGTGAGACCGTATGGAACAGGTATTCCACTAAACCATGCTTTACTAAAACCTAGCAGAGTATAACCTATATGCATGTGCAGGGCTCTGCAGTGCGCCCATTTCACTCGCACATGCAAGTAAAAATGATGGCGTGCGAGTGCAAAAAATATTTAGGCGCACTGGTGCGAATGACTTCTAACCATGTCAATGTTTGTCTACAAAATACACTGCAACATCGAGAAACATGTGCAAACCATAGAATCACGTCGCGAATGCAGCATAAAAACTACACCTCCCATCAACGTTAGCAATTTCTCGTTGTGACTCGCTAGTAGTCGCTTCTATCAAATCCAAGAGCGCGCAGAAAAAGTGGAAAGTTAGACTAGCCAGCCAAGATGCAAAGATTGAAAAAATTAGTTCTTCTATCCACCGAATTCATCGGATTTAGGAGGAACAGGATGAGATTCTGAGAATGCAGTGAGAGAAGAAAAGGTAACCTAACATGCCTTTTATCCCAGTTGACGTATTGGCTGCAATATGCAAAATATAGCTGTAGCGAACAGGCACAAAAGTAGCCTCCCGTAATACTCCCATTTTGTTCAAAGGTAGAACGCTACTGACAACTCCAGGCTTCCACGCATGTTTGTTTGTTTACACCGAATACAAGCTGAAGTGCAAAACGAAAGTAGGCCTAACGTTTGCCTACTGCCCCCATCAATGCAGATATTTAAAAAAAAAAAAAAAAAAGGATAAAAAAAAAATATATATCCTTGATGGCCTATGTTGGGTTTTGTGGAAGAGAAAATTGACTGTTTTAGTAGTAGTATTAGGCAATATGCAGTCAGATAGGTCACCATGGGCATATTTGGATTAGCTACAGATGGATTCACAAATAAATAAATTAGCCTACATTTGGCAGGATACTTGATATACAGGCTAAATGCAAATATGGCAATATTATTTTACATTAACAAAATGTAGGAAAATAGAACAGACTGAAAATAAAGTAGGCACCAAAGTAGGAAAATAAAGATTAAAATCCTGTTTCCTGTAGCCTAAATGTTGTCAGTCATTTTTAATATTCGCAATTGGTGCACTGGCATGTTTAACTGTTAGCTGCAGTGTAATGTTAGATTATGTGTAAGTTAAGTACAGAAGTGACTGTGCGCCCAAATTTTTGTCTGTGCTCCTAAGTTTTTTAACTTGGGCGCACAAGTGCTCCTGGAAAAAAATGTTAGTGTAGAGCCCTGATGTGCACTTTTATTTTAACTCATAGGCAAGAGTTAAAATAGGCAAGAGTTAACTCAAGTGAAACTAACTTCACCGTGGTGTCATAGTCAACGACAAAACAGTTCTACACAGTTAATTGCTTTCACTATTGACTGACAATGGGTTAACATCGAAAACATAGCCTGAAAAAAGCAACATTTACCCCAGTAATGTTCGAATGACCTAAAACCTAAGGACATCTATCCTGCAGACATCTTGTGACAGTGCGTATTCAGCTATGCTTCTAATGTGAATTTCGCTATAGACCAGGTTTTTCTTGGTCAGTGGCGTAATGCTTTTTAGATGGTGTAAGATAGCGATTTTTAGATAATGCGCTAGACCACACCTTAGGTCGTTAATTGCCACACCCCTGGGCGCATTGTTTAATAAAAGAGAAGCGCATGGCGAAAAATTTGAGTGTTAGATAGGAATACTCTTTGCATCGTGATAAGAATACGCTACACGCTGCGTTTCTGAGCATCAAAATAGGGCCCTAAATGTAAACTTCTATCTATTTTGGATAGGTAATGATCCAGGAATCAATTCATGAATACCAGCTCAGTGATGAAAACAAAATTACTTAGTTCACACTCTGAGTGTGGTTGAGGCAATAGTTGTACTGGGTAAAGTGGTTACATTTGTTTCTATGGTTGTTATGGGCAGTTGCTATGATGACCACAACCAGAGGCTGTACCTGTATTCTGCCAGGCATCAGGCTGTCTGCAGTGGTAAAGATGAGCTGTTTAGCGTTCTGGCTCTCCGGCGATGCCAGGATGACTTTACTGGCCCCAGTGCCATCAGGCGATGCCAGGATAAATTGCTGCTTGGGGTTGCATGTAGGGTCCACAGTGGTCACTATCTGGATCTTCTGACCTGTCTGCTGGTCAGTCACAATCTGTCGGAGGAACAAAAAGAGAGGGAGATCAAGACTGACTGCATTCATTAAATTAAATCAAACACATGATCACCTTCAATGTTGTCAAGAGTGCAAAAACATGTATTTTAAAAATAAAAATGTTGCCCCAAACTGAATGCACTAGGGTTTATTTGATGGTTATAATTATGTATAGAGTGTATGAGTGTACCTGAAATTGTCCATGCATCCTGGTGGGTGTGCAATGCTGTGCACTGACCATAATGTGAGATAACTCAATGAGTTGAAATGAGCTGACATGTGTTTGAGTGTGTAGGTATGTGTGTGTGTGTGTGTGTGTGTGTGTGAATACCTGTATGCGTTGAGGTGTACTGACCATAATGTGAGATGAATTTATGAACTCCATAAATTGAAATGAGCTGATGTAAGGGTGTGTGTGTGTACCTGTATACGTTGAGGTGTACTGACTATAGAGTCAGTGGAGATGATCTGGATCCGTTGTGGGGAGTCACTCATAACGGAGGAATCTGAAGGAGACGTCTGTACCCACACACACACACACACATCTTTACTGTAACTAAAAACATCCCAGCAGTGCAACAACAAAAAAATACCACACACACACACACACTACCAATGGCTAAATGTGTAAATGTGCACAATTTGAACATCTTGAAAGGTCAAGCATCGTGTTTCCATGGCTACCAAAGACTGAATCAGCTATGAAACATATAGCTCTATTACACAGGGACACCATCATATTATTACGTGCATTGTTATTACAACCACAGAGAGCTGAGATACCCACAGCTCACATAGCTTCATAGCAGAACCATGACCAACAAATACCTACACACAATTAGAAACACTCATGTAACACACACACACACACACACACTGACCTCAGCAACCTGATCAGTGGCCACTATCTGCTGAGTGAGCACCTCCATGTTGGTTGTCATGGTGATGTAGTGTCATGAGTTGTGTGGGAGTGGCGTGATTCCAGCCACATCTGTGAGATGGACACATACAGTAGGTGGGAATGATAAGCATGTGGTTGAGATACAGTGCATATTTACACAGCAAACATCAATGGTGTGAGGACACTTAAGTAGTTGAGGGTTTCTGACAGACTAAGAGTCAGTTTTATGAGTCAGTTTCCTGAGCTTTCCTAAACGTTCAACCAGTGAGATGGCATCAGATCTGAACTCTATTAAGTGCTGAAGACATGACTAGCCTGATAAGACTGCCTCAGCTGTATGTCACCACTCTGGATGCACTGTAAGGGTCGCAATGATTTTGTATGCTTCATCTACGACCAAATTGTAAAGACAAAACTTGCTTTGAAGGGAACACAACTGTTCAGTAAACGCGATGTTTTAGAAAAAAGAAAACGAAGACGTTTAATACTGTTGACATGCTGTTCTAGAAACACATGAGAGGTTTGTTTCTGCAAAACGACAGGGCAACGCCCACTAACAGGGCACAAGGTCACACTGAAAAAAAAAAAAAAAAAAACCTGACAACATTCTCCAACTATCTTGGGAGGCAGGCCAAATGTCAAATGTTAAAGTCATTTAATATTCATCTGACAGACATGATTTTAAAAAGAAATAAGCTAACGATAGAGTTGCGTGAAGGACTAACATTTAATTTGCAGCTGAGCCTACAACTATGTATCTTGAATATACACCTGTGCAACATTCGTTATATTTGCAATTGCATTTAACACTGCACTGATTACATTAATTATTGATTAACGGGGGACATTTTTGATAGGGTGAATTGAAGTCAATCCGGGGCGTCGAAAGACAGCCGCGAAGAAAAAACACGGAACAAAATGGAGAATTTGGCTATGAGCCAGCGATACCTTAGGCAGCCATTAAACAATGCAAGTAAAATTAATTTTATCCGATTCGATCGGCGTGATTTATAACGTTTCACTCCATTAATGAGCTGACACACACACGGCTATGTGTTCGACTCGCTCTTAATGCATTCGCTTCTCACTAAACCAGCCCCTTTCCCCGAGATGGCAAAGGTAAAAGGGTCGGGTTCATTTGCGCGAAGGCTAGGCTAGCCTATTAGCCGTTAAGCTAATAAGTAGCGTTGAAGGCAGCTTTTTGTTGCACATGTGGTTCCTAGCATATATTTGTCAGTAGCAAGTCATGACACGAACGAACTGCTTGTGTTTACGGTGAGGAAAACAGCGAAGGCCCTTTGATAACTACATTGACGCTGTTGTCGAAAATCTGAGGCATTCTGACAGCAGTCCTAGACATCCTTCTCCAGTCTGAGTTTTCCGGGCTATCCATGTCTCACAAGAATAGCAATGTAGCCTGCTAGCACAAGTAATAATCCTCGTTTTTCTTGCTAACACAATTCGGTTACAAAAGAGCTCTGCTGCAAGTCGATAAACATCTTACCTGTAAGATTAAACAACGTAGATTTTGGAAGTCGGGTTAATGAAAAGTATTTGTTTATGTTTTTCATCTGTGAAAGGTCATAGTTCGTGACCCCGTTCCGCAAGCGTGCTGGGACGTTTTTTTCTTCTTCCTCCCTCTCGTTGCGCGCTCCTATCCCCTTTTTCTCGATCCTCGTGCACATACAGTACAGCAGTGGAGCCAGGGCTGCTCGAGTCAGACAGCGCTGACGTCAGTCTAGTCTGCTCAGTCTACCTTTGAGAACTAGATGTACCGCATATCGGTACAACATATGACCGCCGCTCAGTCTTGTACATCCATTCCGCGAAAATAAATCATATTAATGAATTTGTCTCCATCTTCTACTCCATCCCCCACTCTTGAAACGTTTGTGTATACTTGTTTGGAATGTGTGTTTTGCACACATTCCGCACACAAAGTTGCCTACTGGCGCTGCAAAGGTGAATAGATTTGTAGCACTTGCCAAAAAAATTGTAGCATTGTTATAAAACCTTTAAAATCTCTAAACAATCACAAGTAGGGCAGTCCATCCATTGCAACTGGACTGATGAAAGGTACACCTGTAGGCTACATTGTATTTGGGAAAAGCAGAAGGTAGCAGCATAATGTATTTATTTATTTATTATTAAACAAAACAATCCCTGTCAGTTCCATGCAGTTTTCAACAGCTATCAAGAAGAGAGGTCATGTCATGGATTTTTGTGAATGTTTCTTCTTCTACATATTCATAACTTTAGTCATCTAGTTCATATGACATTCAGCTTTATTGTCAATGCACAAATTAAATACCAGTAGTCTAAAACAAAATGCCGTTTTACCCAGTGGTGCAAATAACTGACATGTCCAAAAGGGCCTTCATGAAATGCGTTGCGAGACTGTTCATACACATTTTAAAGCAACACCAAAGAACTTTCCCTCTGTCGCACGCACACTATTTGTTTATCCAGCACCGGCTTTGCAAATAACAATGTCCACAGACAAGGTAGAATATTTTGCATGACTTATAAAAGTACGATGTATTGCGACATCAGATGCAAGTCAAATTTGTAGTTTCTTATGTCTCATTCCATCGAACTACAGATCCGCTACCCGATCTGGCAAACGTACATAGTGCGGTTATAGCCGATAGAGGGCCGCGAAGCGAATGCAGAATTGCTGTTCACCCTGTTACGAGTTGATGAACCACTGAAACGATTTTGGAAACATTATTTTAAGGTACAAAAAACTCTTTGGTGTTGCTTTAACGGGCCAAGCTGAAGAGCTACTGTCCGTTATTGTTTGTGCAAATAATATGCTGATTTATGTTCCCTTGCATTTTGCAACTATGAGGTCCATGGTTAGTGTGGCTTTCGCCAGACCAAGCTCAATCCTTTGATTTTCACCCAGCCTAGTCCATGGTAGTCGCCCGATAGAAATACTATTGTTTAATTTTGCGATTGAGATATCCACGCACTGGCGCCCCCCCTGCGACGTGTTCGCCCCCCGGGTTCAGGGCTATTCTAAATACAAAAATGCATAGAGGGACAAACCCCTGGCTGTTAACAAACTATAAGCTATATAAGGTATGCCTACAACACAAATTGTCACTAGGCTATGCTGGCGACCCAAAGAAAATCTACTTTGGGAACCAATGGCTTACAGTATCAAGCGGACTTAAGCTGGGTTAAAAAGTTAGTAGTTTTGCATATCAGTAGTAGGCTAGGCTAATACATTCACGTAGCTGTGTGAATCACGGAAAGGGTGAATGAAGTGGACACTTCTAAATGGAACCCAACTCACTGTACAGTAGCTCGAAGTCTGTGGCTAAAGCAGCCATAATTAAAGCGTTATCATTGTTTAGATACTTCACACACACGTGTTTTTAATCGCATAGACTCCAACTACCAAGCTGGAATCAAAGCACATCGACTCCCCTCTCACACCCTAAACACGCACTTCGAACCAACAAAAAGCGCCTCAGTATCACGGTAGCCATAGGCAAAACTGTATCTGACCAGTGTAACGTTGGTACTAAATCATCCATCGCAAAGAATGATTTTTGTAGCACGTGCAACAAATATGTGTAGGTACAGCCCTGCCCTGAATACATCTCAAAGTGTGCTCTAAAACATCTGGTTTAAATGTACATTACAGGCTGACGCATTTTTGGAGATGTAGATCTACAGGTGCCTTAATAAATCTACGTTGCGGCGAGTGAATAATGCACAAATGATTCACTTTGACGAATTTATGTAGTTTCAGTTACTTTACTTTGAGCCATGCTCTTCCTTACTTGAATCACCTTTGAAAATAGAGGATTGAAGTAGCCTATATGGATGTTTGGGAATGAACGTTGACTCATATGCTTTATCTGAGCCATATTTCCATTAGAAAACCATCACGTAGCAGCTAACTCACTTAGCTCCTGTTAGTAGCCTAGGTTATGGTCATAAGCAAATGAGATGACAGTCGAAAGATACAATTAGTGCTGTTATCAATTTGCTTGGTAGCCTATAAACGCATTTATGGTTTTCTACAAATACATCAATAATCAAATCGGCCTCAATCACTCAACCATGCTAACGGTAACATTAACATTATTTTACCTGCTATTGATAGGATTAACGTAGCCTACCTGCAGTAAAAACAAGCATGTCTGATAAACATTCTCAGATTTATTTTGGCTTCAAGAGAAAATGGGAATTACATGTCATGCAGAAAGCATCCTACCCTTATTAGACGTTCTCTGCGGTAAACTACTGTACAGTCTTGTCCTTGTAGGAAGCGTAGTGTCTAGTGGACAAACGACTATGTGACGCCAATACTGGAAATGCAGCCAAATTATTATTATGATGAATATTTGGTTTTCCTTTAATCCTGCTGAATTTGTAATTATGTATCGGCCGTTCTAATTGTGAATACTGATGGTATACGTGTCTGGGTGTGTGCGTGCGTGTGTATATGTGTGCACCACCATCTACAGGCCAATGAGTGTACAGTCACTAAATGTACACATAACTTAATTTTTTTAGACCCTCCCCATGGATGAAATTCTACGAAACTTGGCATACCCCCAGAGAATGTCAGGTTTATCATACACATAAAATTTGGTGCAGTTCTGAACATATTAACTGAAGAGAGGGGCGATTAAAGCAGAATGATATTGCATTGCATTTTCATTTTTTACCGGGGTGGGGGGGTGCAAATCACAAATGAGTGATTATGGGCTAGGTTGATGTGGGCCCTTGAGACCAACATACCATAAACATTTATTCATCCTCTGTGCCACGGTTCAGGTATTATTTAGGAAAAACTGCATTTTTTGGGTTTCGGGGGGCCCAGCGTGGAGGGGGAGTGGCCCCTGGGGACCAAACGAAATTTTTCCGTAAAAGTCTAGTGGGGCTACATACCCACCAAATTTCATGTGCCCTGGTGGTTCGGTGTCCCGGGTATCGTTGACCAAAAATTCAGGAAGTAGATGACGGAAAAAAAACAAAAAAAAACGTTGACAATCCCTATATGACCGCTTCGCTAGCGGCGGTCATAATAAAAAGCGAGATGTACACTTATAAGTAAACGTAATGTTACTTTGATTAAAGCCACTGAAAGTATCTGTAATATATGGTTCATAAATTATGACTTTTCCCATTTTAATTGCTTTTCTACAAAAATGGTTTACTAGTCATCAGGATTTAAGGAAATCTTCCTTAGGCTTCTTAAAATCACTGACGTGTTTTGGCTTTATTTTTATTTTTTTTGGCAAAAACTTAACTCTCAACACTCTTAACAGCCGCCAGTCTTTGAGAAGACGTGAAATATCCACTGGAATTTTGTTTCTTTCTATTACACCTGCCAGGGAATCCGTGTTTAAATATAGATAGATCAATAGATAGATTGATCCCCAAGGGGAAATTCAAGGTCTCAGTAGCATACAGACATCACACACAACATAACACTTACAGTATAAAAAATTATATATATATATAACACTGAACAATAAAGACAGTAGAAGATAAAAAAAAACTACTAAATCAAATATCCACATAACGTGCTTAAGGATGAATACGCATGAGGCGCTTGCAGTGACAGGGCAGGGACTGAGTCTGTAATTCTGTATGCATGGTAAGGTGCTCTATGAGAGTGTCAAGTAAGTGCAAATAAGTAAGTCCAACAGTGCAACAGTGCAAGAAAGTCTAGAGATCAGCATAAAATAAATATGGACATATAAGAGAATAATGTAGACATAGTAATAAAAAAACTATAGCAGTGCAAGAATAGGTTGAAGTAATAGGGTTACAGCCATTGGTCAAATATTAAGTATTATGTACTAAGTAAGGCCACAATCCAGGCTGTGGGAGGGATGGAGGGGTTGTGCATATGTGCTAATATAGCCTGTAAACAGTGTAGCAGTAAAACAGTAGGCCAGTGGACAGTCAGTACACAAACATGGAGAAGGTGGAGAGGCAGAAGTCTATCTCTCCTCTTCCCTTTATAGAAGCATTGAAGAGTTCTATGGCCCTGGGGACAAATTACTTCCTCAGTCTATCAGTTGTGCATGGCAGTGAGTGAAGTCTCCAGCTGATCAAGCTCTTCTGCTTTGTTATAGTGCTGTGGAGTGGATGACAGTCATTGTCCAAGATGTTGATCAGTTTGTTCAGGGTCATTTTATCTGATATTGAAGTGATACACTCCAGTTCAGCTCCCACGACAGAGCCAGGTTTCCTTACCAGCCTGTCTAGCCTGTCTAGTCACCCAGCTTTGTGCTTCCTCCCCAGCATACCACAGCATAGAAGAGGACGCTGGCAACAACAGACTGGTAAAACATCCTGAGGAGCTTGCTGCAGACATTGAAGGACCGCAGCCTCCTCAGGAAGTACAGCCTGCTCTGCCCTTTCTTTTAGAGTGCTTCAGTATTGGCTGACCAGTCCAGTTTATTGTCCAGGTGTAAATCCAGATACTTATTGGGTGTTTACCACCTCCACATTGACCCCATCAATGGAGACTGGTACACTGTAAAAAATAACACTACATCTTACTGCAGTAACACAAGTATACTTTACTTACTATAGGCTGACCTAGTGTTCTTACTAGAGCAACATTAGTAATGTGCCGAACTTGCAACAATGGGGTCTAAAACTTGAGATACACGAGTAAGCTTCACAACTCAGACCTGAGTAAACTGGACTCACGCAGTGCACACACGCACAGTTAGCAGAGGGAGCATTCTGGATTCCACAGCCAACGGTCGGCAGTGTTACGGTGTGGCTGACTTTCGGGATGGGAGTGTAACGCAGCTTCACCAGTGACTTTGCTCTGTCCGGTAAGTTTACAGTATGTATTAATGTGTCAAATGTTTACAGTATAGGTTGAACTAACAGCATTTGTGCAAAACTGTACATTCGGTTTCATTAACAGCTGGGGTAATGTTAAGTTCAACTTGCTAAGTGGCCGATATATGCGCTAGCTGCTAACAGTTTGCAGCTAACTGATAGCAGCTATGCGAGTTAACACTGCCTCAGACCATGCAGAGCAGAAAACAAATATTCTAGGTATTCAAGCCCTTTGATATTTTTGTTATCGAAGTTATGAGGAAGTGGTGGCGCCTGGGGTCTAGAACTAGGCTGTATAAATTTGCCAATAACAGTTGTCTTCATGAGCTCTCTTTAATGAAGTTTAGTTCTAACGTTAGCCATTTCTCATGAGAAACGCCTTGCTAGCATGCTAAGTTGATTCAAAACGTGTACAGATTAAACTGTGTATGGTTTTTACGTCGATATTCCTACTGTATTGATAAAACAATTAGGATAATTGGACTCATAACCTTACTGACTGAGAAAGCCATGGTCTTTTATCTAAAATCTTTCGTTGTGATTTAGCAAGAGGACTTAGGTTGCAGTGTGTGGAATTTGAACGAATGTGCCGTTATTGAGGTGCAAAATGGCGTCATATAATTCCAACGTATGATTGACATTTTAAATTCTATTGTGATAAATGTACTAGGCCTGAAGCAATAGAGAAAATTAAGTTGCCAAATCATAATATTTTTAGCTTAACAGTATTAATTAGGTCTCTGGAGAAATAATTTAAATGAACATTTAATGTGATAAACTTAATCAGCTGTTTTAGTTAAACATGGCCAATAGATGCATATTGATAATAATTTTGCCCTCTTTTTCTTTTTGCAGTTGGAAAACTGAAAATGCAGAGCAATGAACTGGACATGTAAGTTGTGCTTGTTTGGATGTGAAGTCAGAAGTCAGTTGCTCAAACACTACTGATTGAAACATGGAGGTTACACCAGAATACGACCCAAAAAACTGCAGAGGGTGGTGAAAACTGGCCAACGCATCACCGGGTTCCTCACTCCCCTCCATCAAGGCCATCCAGGGCAAGTGATGCTTGCGTAAGGCCCGCAGCATCATCAAAGACTGTTCTCACCTCAACCACAGACTGTTCACCCCACTCCCTCTCTGGAGGCGTTACAGGTCTCCCCTGCACCCAAACCAGCAGGTTCAGAGGAAGCTTCTTCCCCGCGGCTGTCACCCTACTGAAGAGCTCTGCATCCCGGTGACAACCAACCAACTAAGCCCCCGCCCGATGCCTCCTTGCCTGTGCCTGTTGAGGTGTCCACCATGACTATGGAAACCTTGACGGGGACACCCACCCCCGCGACAATTGCCCTATCCCACCCATAGTGTTCTATTTATTTACAAATGTACATACTGTAATTACACTTATACATGGCATTTTCTACTGCTCTTCATACTATTCATCCTGCACATACACGTATTCTTACTACTGTTATAATGTTACTGTTTCTGCACTACAGTACTGTTACCACACTGCACATAGCTGTATACTGTACATATATGTCTATATGGTTCATACCGAATATCCATATTTATTCTGCTAATACATTGCACATATTTATATATAATTTATATTACTCTAAAACCACCTTCTGTAAAACCAACTGTATACTACTGTTTACACCGCATATTTCTTATCCTGTCTATGCACCACCTGTCTTTGTATATCACATTGCATTTTTCTGCTTTTCTTTTCACTTCTAGTTAGATGCAAACTGCATTTTGTTGTCTTTGTACTTGTACTCTGCAAAATGACAATAAAGTTATCTAATCTAATAGTGCCAACTATTTGTGTATATTCTGCAAGTAAACTTTACTGTCCAACATAAAGTACCCTTTACAACTCAAAGTAAGGGTAACTCATTTAACAGTAGTAAATACAACTTCGTTTCAAGTAAGCTTTACTCGAGGGGCATGAAGTAAACTTTTACTAGTTGGAAGTAAGTAACCAGAACTTTAAAGTCTTAAGTAAGGATAACTTCTTCTAAGTAAGCATTACTTGTAGACATCAAGTAAACATAACTTGGAAGAGAAAAGTTTTGTTTACTTAACTTATTTAAGGCAACGAGTTTCCACCCTTTTTTCAAGTAACCATTACTTATTATTTTTTACAGTGTAGCAGAGCGGGCTTAGACCTGCAGAAATCTACCACCATCTCCTTGGTCTTCGCAGTGTTGAAGGTGGTTGAGTTTGCACCATTGCACAAAGTCCTTCACCAGGCTCCTGTACTCCTCCTCTTGCGTGTGTGTGGAGGTTATGGAGTGTGTGTGTGTGCATGTGTCTACTTGCCTGCATGTGTGTGTGTGTGTGTACAGTATGTTCGCTTGTGTGTGTGCCTGCATGTGTGTTTTTATGTGTGTGTGCGTGTTTGTTTGTGTAAGTGTGCGTGCGTATGCTTGTTTGCGTGCCTGTGTGTGCATGCGTGTGTGCATGTGTATGCCTGCATGTCTACTGTGTGTGTATGTATGTGTCTTTATATGTGTGTGTGTGTGTGTGTTTATGCGTGTGTGTGTCCAGGCTCGGACTGATAATCTGTACAACCGGGCAAATGCCGGTGACCTCCGGGATTTTTTTTTTTTTTTAAGTTATTTAGCCTATTTGCGGCCCGTCATGTAGACCTAGGCTTAGCCTATAAATGCAGTTGCATCCATTTGGATTGGGGGGGGACAGGTCAATCATTTTGGCCTCTTCATGACAGGTTCAGTGTGTGTTACACTGTAAAAAATTATTTCCTCTTTTTGTTGTCTCAACTTCTGTTTTTGGGTCAAGTGAACTTTCAACTTAAAAGTGTTCAATACTTTTGTTGAGATAACACAAATATATGTGTTTTCGCTCTGAAATTATAATGCACAGTTGACACAACGGAGTTATTCTTGTCGTCTCAAATTCAAGTTGAAGTTCACCCTTTGGTTCACCACGCTACGTCATTGCACATGCGCAGACCAAGTTAGTTAGTATTCTACAACGAAGGACCGAGCGTGACAAGCTGACTATTGGAATAAGTAAACTTTTTTTACTGTCTGATATTTTAGTATAGTTTGAGTTTTGTCTTTACCAAGCGAAATACAGTGAACTGTCCATTCAAACCTACAGTATAATTTGCAAACCCTTAGTTTCAAAGACGTATGTGATATGTACGTTGTGAATCGTGGGAAAAGAACGAACATTGCACGTTTTACATTGACTAGTAGCTATGTAATGATTATGTGGAGAAATTCTGAACTTGCCTTCAACTAAGTTATGCAAGTAACGAACTAATCCTCTGAAAGTTAGTTAAGGTAGTTAGCACTTTTGTTGAGTAGCTAACGTTAACTGGTTCGACTAGCCTAGCAAGCTCCATGATACCGGCTAGGTCATGAGACAAGACTCCGTTTAAAAACTAAGCATATAATGATGATGGCTATATAGTGAAATGTGTACGGTGAAAGTATGAGCAAAGAGTACAGTTTCGTCGGCATTGAACTATCTTTTAGGACATCTCCATGCTCGCTGAGATAGGTTAAGAAAGTGGAGCAACGTTTGGCAGATCTGTCCAAACATGTTCTGATAAGTAACGTACGTTAGGTCGCGTGAGCCACGTGGCTCCGACCAGAGCCCTAGAGGGATAACTAAATGAAGTGAAACTTGAACGTGAATATAATCAATCATAATATTGAAGTAGTGAACCATTTATATTTTTCGAACTGAACTGAAGTATTCATTAGAAAGTATGAACTGATAGGGACAACAGGCTACCGTGTGTAGTGATGTGTGTGTGCGCACGTGCGCTTGCAATTAAGTAAGGGTTATTATCCGACTGACTTGCTTTGTTTTCTTTCGAATGATGTAGGCCTTAGTACACTACTAGGGAAAGGGCTAACCAATGCATTATGTTTGACATTAAATAGCCTTCCAACATAGGGCATAATCCTTAAATTGCATGACATATCCTGAAATAACAGGCTTATCTGACAACACACCTATGCCATTTGTTTGTATTTTAAGCCATGCTAATGCAGTATTTTTGTCTCTTTCTTTCTTAAGAAACAACTGACCGAAGATTAATTCAGTGGCCTGGCTGATGCATTGGACCTGTACGTTTTGTACTTTTTCCTCAGCAAATCAGCGGAAAGTAATAAGGCATTACAAAGTTAAGCATGGATTCAATGGAACTACTTGCCCCTTTCCCTGCATATACAAAGACTGTCCTTGCACCCTCAAGACCCAAGTAGCTTTAAAAAAACGTTTGGTTGCCCAGCATGCTCGACAAATTGACTCTGAACCTGTAAATGCACAACTGTTATGTGAACTGTGTGATTTCTGTGAACCTTTCAACCTTACAAAATACTTCGTTCATTTAGGAAAGCATGCTAAGAGTAAGGAAACAGTGAATTGTCCTTTTAAACAGTGCTCTTTCAAATCAAATGTATACAACACCTTTAAGGTTCACAAGAGCAGGTATCACCATGCACCTAGTGTAGATGATGTAAGACCTGATATTATTACTTTTGGAAGTGAGGCCCATGCTGTAGTTACTGACCATGCACATTTAGAGGATGATATTGAGTTGGGCTTAGACTCTGATGATGGTGGTGATGAGTATGATGAAGAGGACATTGACGAAACTATTAAGTATAGTCTCACCTCTTTATTCACACAAATGCAGACAGTTTTGCATGTTTCTAAATCTGCAATACAAGATATAGTTGATGAACTTTATCAAATAAGCATTTTGGCACAAAGCTTTACTATAAGGTCAATCAGACCCATATTAGAGCACCATAACTGCAACTGTGATGCCCCTCTTCTTGCTCAGGTGTCTGATATTGTTCAGAAATCAAACCCCTTCAAATTCTTGTCTAGAGAAAATGAACTTGGCACTACTTACAAAAGAGCTAGATTCTACAAAGAAAATTTCACCATAATTGAGCCAGTTGAGTACGTACTAGATGCTGCTCGACAGAGAACCTTTGTGTATGTTCCAATTTTACGTGTTCTTTCAGATTTACTCAACCGAAATGATGTACTTGATAAAGTTCTACAACATCATAGCTCAGGTTCACATACAAGCCAGTATGGATCATTTTATGACAGTTTGAATCGAAAAGAGAATGCATTGCTATCTGGTGAGGAATTTCACATTGCTCTTGGGTTGTTCATTGATGATTTCGAGGTTTGTAACCCCTTAGGTACCGCCAAAAGTGACTACAAGGTTTGTGGTGTGTATTGGGTGCTTATTAATCTACCTTTTCAGTATAGGTCCTCTCTTTCATCTATCTATCTTGCAACCTTGTGTCGTAGGAAAGAAAGACATCAGTACTTTTGGAAATGAGAGGATTCTTGAGCCTCTGATCAAAGACATTGCGCTTCTTGAAAATGATGGACTTTTTGTTCGAAGACTAGGAGCGAGTGTAACTGGCACAATTGTGTATGTTTCCGCTGACAATCTTGGTGCTCATTCACTAGCTGGCTTCCGGGAATCTTTCAGTGGAGGCAAGTTCTGCAGGTTTTGCTTAGCTGATCGTAATGATATACAAGGTTGTCAAGTTAAAAGTGGAAAGTTTACCCTCAGAACTCAAGAGTCCATTGATGAATGTGTGTCTGAACTGCAACAGAATGAACATTTGAAAAGTGTTGATGGTGTAAAGCGAGCTTGTCCATTGGATAGATTATGTTATTTTCAAACTGCAAAAGGATTCCCTCCAGATATCTTGCATGACTTGTTTGAGGGGGTAGTCCGAGAGGAGCTAGCTGTTTGTATAAATGATTTCATTTCATGTAAGTTTTTCACACTGGAAGAATTGAATAACGCAATTCGGACATTTCCTTACAGATTTGTTGACAAACTTAACAGACCTCATAAAATAACCAAGAGTTCTCTTGTCAAAGGGACTATTGGTGGCAACGGCCATGAGAACTGGACTCTGCTTCGGTTGCTACCACTCATAATCGGCCATTTAGTCCCTGAACATAACAAAGCATGGGGCATTCTCTTGGAATTGAAAGACATTGTCGAGATCTTGTGTAGCCCCAAATTTACAGAAGAATCATTGTGCTATTTGGAGTCCAAAATATCAGACCATAGGAGCTTACTCTTGGAGGTTTTTCCTGGCTACAGGTTGAAACCGAAACACCATTTCATAGAACATTATGCACACCTTGTGAGATGCTTCGGCCCTTTAGTTGACTTTTGGACTATCCGGTTTGAAGCAAAACATAGTTACTTCAAGAAGGTTGTGCGAGATGTGAACAATTTCAAGAACATTCTGCTCACTCTATCCACACACCATCAGCTTCTTCTTGCCTACCATCTTAGAATGCCAAGTGTTTTCAAACCTGACTTGGAGGTGGTGAATGTTACAAATATTTCACCAGAACTTTTGGAGTTTTCTGTGAAGACCGCCATTCAACAGAAATACAGCGGAGTGAAGTCTGTTGGTCTTACTTCAAGTGTGACTTTACATGGCACTACATATTCTGAGGGCATGGTTGTATCTGTTGGACATACATGTGGGCTGCCTGACTTTGCTAAAATAGTCAAAATACTGGTTGTGTCACAGAAAGTGTCATTCATTGTCGAACGTTTCACAGCCTGGTATATTGACCACCTCAGATGCTATGAACTGTGCAGGAATGAGACCTCGGACATCTCCATTGTAGACCCTCAGGATCTCCATGATTACACTCCGCTGTCATTATACACCATCCAAGGACATTACATTTCTGCAAAAGCTTTTCTACTTAAGTAAGGTAAGTATTAATTTGTTAAGTCTCCTTTATTGATAAATATTCAGAGCAGTGAACTTGTCGGGATTCACACACAATGCGTTGTCTGTCTTCCATTTGTATTATTTATTCTTTGGTTCTTGTGGGTGTTACACTGATTAACAATATCAGTCATAGTTTTGCCTTTTGATGCATATTGAACATCATTCATGCATGCTTAGTTTTATCTTGAAACCTGTGTGTTTTGTTTCTCTGTGTCATGACTCTAGGAACTATGCTATTTCGTGTAATCCTTGCACCAGATGACATCAGAAGACTTCGAATTGAAAGTGTTCCGGAAACACTTGATGCATTCATCAACATATTGAAGAGGGAACTAAGTTTGGATGCAACGCTGATTGTGCAGTTTGAAGACCCAAATTTCGGAAATGAGTTGTGCAATTTGACCAGCATGTCCGACCTGCCAGAGGAGAGAGCTACTTTGAGGGTTTTCCAGAAGCATGTCCCAGAGCCGTCAAATGCACAAGAGACCTCGAATGATGACCAGCTCTCTGATTCCACACTGGACACTGCTAGTTTGCAATCAACCTCGTCTGGAGATTCAACTCCCAGACGTAGTGGATTTTTACCAGATCCCTTTGTCATCCCAAAGTTCCCCACTGACATAGAGTTGAAACTCAAGCGTGGCAATGATGGATATTTCAGAGATGGCTCTCTCTTAGAAGTGCCTAAATCTATGTCTAGTGACATTCTTGATGGCTTGGCAGAGGCAATATTTGCCATAAAGACCCACCCAACCAATGGAGAGTGTGCCATTGTTGCGAAAGCATTGGTGGACAAATTTCCATGCTTGAAAGAGGCTGGCTCAACATGTGGGTGGTATGCTTGGAAATACAGTATATACTATAAAATGGGGAATTTCAGACAGCAATTGCGTATTGCTGGGTCTGTGGAGCTTTCTGTACATAAAAGGTCAGCATCGGGGGATACTAGAAGACCAAAGAAGGCTATGAGGTCGGAGGTGAATTTTCTGCCTGAACCCCCTCAGAATAGAAGCCTGGAAATGCTTGAACAAGACAGACGCAATTTAGAGAGTGAAATGATGAAAAGGAATGTGGACTGGAAGAAAGTTGATGCCCTTATGGACAGCACCTTTTCTCTGAGGAGAAAGGAAATCATTGGGGAGGAGCCATTGGTCAAGGATCTCAAAGCCAGGTGGTCAGCTTTGTTCACAGAGCGACAGGTCAGTGTTATTTTTACTTTATGTATTATTAAAGTGACTTGTATAACATTCTTCCTTTGATTAGATTCTATTTTATGTTAAAATTGTCTCCACGTTTGTCCTTGGTTTTTATGCAGATTGAAGCAGAATTCAGGCGGATTGTCTCATCGAACCTGAAGCAACCGTTTTTTGACCGCCTAGATGAGTTTGTCCCTAGGTTTCTGCGTCTGTACAGACAGAGACTGCAGAGTGTCAAGGAACTTAAGCCTTTTGTTGAGTCTCTAGATGATGATGTAAGTAATCGTTTCCTTGCTTGTTGACTGTCCTTTTAGGCCAAGTCTGTTTAAGCATCTATTTCAGATTAGTAAGTGCAGGTGTCTATCAGAATGAATGGAGAATGTGCCCATTAAACTACAATGCATATAGGAAAGCCATAGCCACAAACAAAGTACATCACTGAAAAGATTGGTATGTGTATCTCCCTAACAAAATGATAACATAAACAGGACATGATGACATCAGAGTAAGAAAATTATTTTAATCTAAAGTACTTAAAATGTTGCCTTCATCAAAATAGCCACCTTTTGCAGCAGTTACAGCCTTAGCACAAATAGAGGCAGCTTGAGGGTTTTGGGGACCATCAGATTACCCAGAAAAAGTGACAGCTAGAAGTAGCCTGACGAACGGGACCCACATGAATATGTAGGGTCTGGGAACTAACCATTGCAGTGTTCAATCCGAGGGGCGGGATTGTCTTTCAAATTCCCTCTGCACGCAATAGAATGGCACTACAACTACGAGTCCCATGTGTTTTCCCACCAGCAGAGCTAGTTGATCAAACTTTTGCCAACTTTAAATAAGCTTAACTCGAGTCGTGCTTTTCGCCAGCAGCAGCATCCATCTTAGTTGTTTTCAAGTAGCGGGGAACTCACGCAGAACCGTAGCAACTCTGCTGTCATTATGTTAAGCCCGTCCACCGACTCTATACACAATGTGATTGGCCTGACCAAAATTTGTTTTTTCCAGCTCGCAAGTCAACAGAGAGTTGCTAGACTACCCTGGCTGCAAATTACATTTGCTGCCGCTAGGGTGCGTCTAGATTTCTAGGCTATGCCTAAGGTATTCTAGGCTGTGATTGCTGCAAAAAAGTGGTTATTTTGATGAAGGCAACATTTGAATTACAAAGTTGTAATTTACATTAAAATCATTTTCTTACTCTGACAATGTCTTCATGTGCTGTTCATAGCAATATTTGCTATAGGGGGATCCCAAACTTTTAAAGGTACTTTTGCAGCACTGATGTCCTTTCTGGTCTGCATTCCTCTTCTATTGTCCAAATCTCAAATCAACAGAAGAGAGCAGTTGTTCTCCTTGGCCTGTCCCATTTCCTGAAAGACGATCCCTCCCATTTCTTCAAGATGTGTAAGGTATGTGAGGAATCAATGTCTCTCTGAAATCCATATCACTTGCTAATCTCAATCTTTTTGATCCAAATGAAGTCATGACCCTGTAGTTATAGGATATCTAGAAAATATGTCTTGTTATAAGAATCCGGACATGTGGAAAGACATCTGCTTAAATGGAGAACAAGTGAATTATTCAAAATTGCAGTGACGGGATTCCTTGCTCAATTAATTTGAAAGTGTAATGTATTTGAATTTGAATTTCTTCCGTTTACATAAGTTTACATTAGTTTGCAGCAGATATTTTTATACCCAAGTTTGCAATGCATCTGGAATTTTCATGTGTTGAGGAATAAATGCTGATTAGCTATCTATTCTTATTACTTTGTTGTGTAGCCAACCGAAGAGAGTGAGGCAGTGAAAGGAATGGACGTCGGAATCTTGGTGGTTACAGAGGAGGATCCTCAACGCCCTGTCCCCAAGGAGATGATTGATATTGCACTGATTCTGGAGGTGTATGTCGTTCTTCGGGACCTGAGGGATGTGCCCAACGCATTCGCCCTGCTGATGGGTCTGCTCTATGTCTTCAACATCCATTACCCAAAAGGGCTCAAGTACATGTTTGAGGTAATACAAAAGGTGATAATGAACATTGGTGGAGACACTTGCTCTTCAAGAGTTAATGGACTCTGGAACAAGCTCATGCCCATGAGCCTGTGAAACTAAAAATCTTGTCTTGTTGATTTGTATGTTCTGGAAAGCACACAGTTATGTTATATCTCTAAAAAAAAAACAGTTTTATTGGCTATACTTTGGAGTTGCTACTCCGGTCTTTTAAGTTTGCTAAAGCTTTTATTTACTCACTCAAATAGCCTCTCATTTAGATCATGTTGCTTTGTCAAACCTTGCATGTTCTGGTAAGCACACTGTTTTACAAATATTAGCTGTCAATGCTAAGGTGGACTAGAAGTCCTGAGAGTTGTTTTGTTTAGTATCTCAATCATATATCTTCTGCTATTTTGCCACCGTCTTGCACACTCGGGCATTCATTATCTCTCACACACTGTGACTGTGTGTGTCTCTCTCTCACACACACACACACACTCACACATACTCAGACGCTCTCTCACATAGACATACACCCCCCCTTCTCTCTCACACACACACTCACTCACACACAGATGCTCTTACAGACATACACCCCCCCTTCTCTCTCTCTCACACACACACACACACACACACACACACACACAGTCACTATAACAGTAAGGCTTATGATTTATATTGGCAGAAAAGAAAACCCTGAAAGGCAGATGGATATTGATCAGAGTAGATAAGACTAAAATGTTGATGCTGTGTTTTAGCAATGTTTTTTATTGTGTGAAACACTTGAATGTGTGAAATAAATGTTTTTGTAAATATTAGCTGTCAATGCTAAGGTGGACTAGAAGTCCTGAGAGTTGTTTGTTCAGTATCTCAATCATATATCTTCTGCTATTTTGCCACCGTCTTGCGCACTCAGGCATTCGCTATCTCACACACACTGTCTGTCTGTCTCTCTCTCTCCGTCTCTCTCTCACACACACACAGACATACCCCACCCCCCTTCTCTCTCTCTCTCTCTCTCTCTCTCTCACACACACACACTCTCACACGCATACACCCTTCTCTCTCTCTCACACACACACTCACTCACTCACACAGATGCTCTCTCACACAGACATACACCCCCTTCTCTCTCTCTCTCACACACACTCACACTCACTCTCTCTCACACACAACACACACTCACTCTCTCTCACACACAACACACACACACAGCCGCACTAACAGTAAGGCTTCTGATTTATATTGGCAGAATCCTGAAAGGCAGATGGATATTGATCAGAGTAGATAATACTAAAAAATGTTGATGCTGTGTTTTAGCAATGTTTCTTATTGTGTGAAACACTTGAATGTGTGAAATAAATGTTTTTGTTAATCTTATCTCGCACTCTTGTCTTGTGTAAACTTAAAAAAAAAAAAGTTGGAAGAACTTAGATTTTCAAGGCAACCGAGGCAACTTACTTGATATGTTAGTACAACAAACACAATGAAGTCAACACAAATACAAAGCTTAGTCAAGACAACTTGAAAATGCACATTAGCCCCACTATATAATGTTGTGGAACTGATGTAGATTGGAGTTGAGTCCACACAGCCATTTGTTCATGCAATGCATAATTAGAAGTTGGATCCACTAAATTGAATGTTGTGTTTACAAACAAACCTTAGTTGACTGAACAGGTCATTAGTTAAGTGAACTTTCAACATTAAGTTGAGTGAACTGAATTGTCTCTTTGTGTCAACTTATTATCTGATTTCCAAACAACTTAAAATTTCAAGGCAACCAGGTTACACATATTTTTAAGTTGAGTCAACAAATCTTTTTTTACAGTGTACGATCGCGCCCCCCTGCCCCACCCCTCAAGTGGATTTGTCCAAGCAGCCGCTTGTTTTGTGGGGAAATATAGCCTACGAGTCCATGCATGGTAGCCTAGGCTATATAAGTGCCCTGGCTGGTGTTCACATCATCGCAGTTTAACCGTAAACAGCAATCAGAGGTGTCTAATTTTATTCCATAAATATATTGTTTTTATAGACGTAAGTTGCACGCGCTACGAAGAGCTTCCATTTACTGCACCATGTAGGCTACTGTAGTTTGTCTGTCAACATAAAAAAAACTCCGGGTACCTACAATTTTCGCACAACTTGGTGGAAAAGTGTAGCACAGGTTAAAGAAAACCTATTCATGTTGACTCAAAAGGAACTTTAAAGTATTCCCCATATAGTAGCCTTTTAGCTCACAACGACAGTGAAAGTGGAACTTGGAAAGTGGAAGTCTCTCCACCGAGTGTTACATTAGATGCACAATCAATCGCGAGTCGATGCACGTATAAAGTATCAACTAGGTTAGTAACGAAGGTAGCCTTATTTTGCAAAATGTGATGACGGCACACAAACTTGGGCAAAAACGTTAAGTATACACTTGTGGTGATGGCCTACAGTTAATGTGAATCTCTGACTATAACCAATGTAGAAGATTTGCACCAAATAGGCCTATGTGGTTGTGTTTCTACAACATGTTGGCACAAATCATCATTTCTGTCAACTATGACGATCTCCATGCATGTTCAGTAGCCTATATTTTTCATTTAGTCAAGCAGTGACATGTGTTTTAATCAGTGTTGGGCAAGACAACTACTATTGTTTTACTTTTAAGTTACTTTTACCAAAATATCTAGAAATATGGATTTGGAATTCTAAATGCAGTTTATTATGCTCAATGCAGCTCATTGCACTTCTAATGGAGGGTGATGTGGTACAACATAATGACTGAGCTAGGCTTAAGGCTACAGTAGAATGCAATAGGTGCAGTGATGGCTCATGATGCAATACAAGGAACAATCATAGCCAGAATTTTGTTTAAAAAGAAGACAAAAAGGTCAAAGTCTGGTCAATTGTGATAGAAATGCTGTAACTTTAGGCTTAGGCCTACTCGTTAAAATCAACAGAGAGCCCACTACCTGTATATTGTAACCCAAAACTTAGACATGTCAAGATAGGCTACACAGTGCAGCTACTGGCCATTTTGGTGCCCTAACTGGTGAAATACAGTATTAACTTAAGGATGTCATCATATTACATTACATTACATTTGGCTTTTTTAGCCAAAGCGACTAACAACATGGTAAACAGTTTAAGTTTTAGAGCAATTCTGAACAATTTTAGGACAATTTAAAAACATTAGAGTACAGTAAGAATAAGTGCATCAGTGAGTGCTGTTTTTAACAGTTACTTGTCAGTTTAAGACGGCTGGTGAGTGCTAGGATCAGTAAGACTTGTTGTAAGTGTTGCTATGAGAGGAGATGTTCTCTAAAGAGCTGGGTCTTCAGGAGTTTTTTGAAAATGGAGGATGTCCCTGCCCTTGTAGGAACTGGCAGTGTGTTCCACCAACGAGGAACAACAGATGAGAAAAGTTTGGATTGGCCAACTATAAAGATGTAATCTGCCTGTTCCCAGGGATGGATAGTATTTCTGAAACATGTAATATGTGTTTCAAATGCAAAATAATATTTTGTCCTTTGCATTTTATTGGGTTGAAGGAAATGGCTCTGTATTTTGTATCAAAATACTTTATTGGTGTGTATTTTTGTATTTTAAAAATACTGCAAGCTAATCATCGCAAAGTGTTGTGCTAATGCTGGGAACAGGCAGGGATGGGCAAAAATACATCAGAATGTATTTCTAAATAAAATACCTAATACCCTCATTTTTAATGTATCAAAATAAACTACAAAATACAGTAGGCCTAACCATATTACGTATGTATCAAAATAAAATACTGTATTTTTGTATTTAGAAAATACTCAAAATACTTTTTTCAAGGAAGTATGGAAGCACTGCAAAAAAAGCTTTTTTTTATCCCAAACATTTAGCCTATTAAAACTATATACTATAAACTATACTTTGGCCCCTGTCGTATACCGTATGCAAGTTCATGTAATGTGATCAGAATTAAGAATAATTCAAGAATTTACATTTACATTTAGTCATCTAGCTGATGCTTATCCAAATGACTGACAGAGCTTTCAATTAACCACATTATAATCAATAGGCCAAAATCATAATTGTGTATCTGTGCCAAAATTCGTAATTCAAGTCCAGTGCAGAACTGAATAAGAAAATCATAATGGGCTATGTATCTTGAAGTTCCAGTATGTGAGAGACTTGACGTGCCTTAATATCTCCAACCTCAAGTATGCAGCTAATAAGGAAATATAATTGTTATTTAATTAAACAAGGTGAACTTCTCCCCACTGTGGAATGCAGTAAAGGATGCTACAAGGAAGGGAATTCAAACACACTCAACACCTATTGATGTCATTGTGGTTGAGATATCTGACATTTTTCTGTTAAAGATTGGCATGGAGACAATGGGACATGGTTGCCTTTGTCAGTGTCCTTATGTGAACTTGCACAGGTCAACTTGCTCAATACTATTTTGCACTTGAAACACATATTACATGTTTCAGAAATACTACCCATCCCTGGGAACAGGCAGATTACATCTTTATAGTTGGCCATATAATGACATACAGTGCTGGCCAAAAGTATTGGCACCCATGCTAAAGTTGACTGAAAAGAGGAATATAAAATCATCTTTTGGAAATTGATCTTAATGCCTTAAGTGAAAAATGAGGAAATATCTAACCTTTGAGGACACCAATTTTCTTAGTGAATGAATAATGTATCATAAATAAATAAATGTTCTTCCTTGAACATGCATGGAGATCGTCATAGTTGACAGAAATTACGATACTGATTATATAATAACCTATAGGTCCAAATCTAAATGTTTGGGTTTAGTTTATGAAGTGTTGCTACAGCATGATACTGTGTGTTTGTTATTTATGGGGGGGAATCAGGTGGGGATTTTGGTATCGGTGGGCTTGTGTGTGTGTGTGTGTGGGGGTCGTCGGTCCAGTAGTGGGCCGGTCCAGGAGAAAATTGCCAGGGCCGAATTTTGTTCCCAGTCCGACCCTGTGTGTGTCTGTGCTTGTGTTTGTGTACCAGCGATTACAATGTTTTTGCTTTTTCATTTTTAACTAGGTGGCGCTATACATCAAATGAGTGGATATGAGATGGGTTGACATGGCCCCTGGAGGCCAACATACAAAACAAAATTGGTCATCTTAGGCCCTACTGTTCTCGGGACAGAAAACTTTGTCTGGCCCTCTATAGGCTAGTTGGTGTACAGTCACTAAATGTACACATAAATTAATTTATTGTGTGGCCCCTCATGAACAGAATTCCACGAAACTTGGCATGCATTCAGAGGGTGTCATAACTCATAATGATCATACACCTCCAATTTCGTGCAGTTTTGACCATGTCAGCCAGAGATACCTGCGATTACAACACCTCATTTTTACTTTGTCATTTGTAACTAGGTGGCGCTATACATCAAATGAGTGAATGTGGGATGGGTTGACATGGCCCCTTAAGACCAACATACAAAAAGAATGTGATCCTCCTAGCCCCTACTGTTCTCGAGTTATTCACAGAAAACTGTCACTCTGCCGCCTCCTTTTGGGGGTCCAGTCCGGCGGGGGCGCGGCAGTCATAATAATTCAAACTGAATAGAGTCATTACTGACACTTTGGATATTGAATTACAATTTCAAAATTGAATAACCAAATTGCACATTGAATTGCCAATTGCAGAATGTATGCCATTGGAATAAATTATATGCTTCCATACAGCTGTAGTCTAGGCAAAGTAAGGTCTGACAGAATTGCAACAGAATTTATTTTCACATTTTTATATTTAAATTGGTGATCTAAACACCATAGTAAAAGTCCATGAAAATCCAGTTGGTGGAAATATGTTAAAATGAGGGTTGTTTTATGCATTATCCTTCAGCAAGTACTGACAAAACTGTAATTAGAATGTTGTAGAATAAGCATTCTAAAGAATATCTGACCCCATCTAACTTAACATGGAATTTTAGAATATTGCATTGTTAAGGAACATTCTTTTATTTCCAAAGAGTTAGTACATTTTTCAGGCTTATTTCAGACTGGTTTGTTGCTAATTGGTGTCCTTTTTTTTTATTTTGGCCCTTTGAATAAATGGAAATGGTTGTTCAGTCTTTAAATAGAGCCAGTGTGTTTTTGCATTTACGTGTTCCACAATGTTAAAGTTGTACAAACACATAGTTAAGCATTATTCAGCCTACAGTAGGAAAGTGTTTTTGGTGGTCTGATTTAGAGGTCACTGAATCATATACAGTATATCACATGAAAGTATCAGTCCATCATTTTCCAAGACTTATAGACTTGTATAGTTATTGACCTCTTGTCTGGGGGTTGACTGATAGATTGTCTGTCCAATCAGAGGGGCCTGTATGATCCCTCTTTACTTTGCACAATTTTGGCTAAAACAGTAATTAGACAGCATAGTATGTTTATGTAAGTGAATGAATGAAGGAAAATTGTAAAGGCAAAGTTGAAGATGGACATGATAATGTCCAAATTCGACAGAAAGGTGCAGATAACTGCAGCTAGCCTCCAAAGAGGTGACTATTGTTGTGACGTCTAGCAAAAGGTGCATGCTATACTAATAAATATAGTTTAAGATTAATAAAATTCATGCCTATGCATGAGTCATGGTTTTACCAAAATCATAGAACACCCAAAACTATACATATTCTAAAAGCATATGCCCTGTACATGAAATATAGCATTAATCAACTTATGTCCCATCTTCCTCCATACCATGCATAATACATACTCCTCTATTCTGTATAGTCAAATCAAGTGAACAGCTGATACATTTTGGCCTGCACTATTAAGGGAAACAAATTAAACATCATAAACTATATATTTTCTAAAAGCATATAACCTCTAGAAGTGATATGATACCAATTAGGACATGTCCCATCTTCCTCCATGCCATGCACAATACATTGGCCTCTATTCTGTATAGGCGAATCTAGTGTAAAGCGGACACATTTTGACATATACTGTCTAGGGAAAGCAAATTAAACACCCTAAACTATATAATTTCTGAAAGCACAAAACCCTCTAGAGGAGATATAACACCATTTAAGGCATTTCCCATCTTCCTCCATGCCATGCACATACATTGCCCTATATTCTGTATAGGCGAATCTAGTGTAAAGCGGATACATTTTAGCCTATACTGTCTATGGAAAACAGATTAAATACCCTAAACTATATATTTCCTGAAAGCATATTACTTGTAGATGAGATATAACACCAGTTAAGACATGTCTCATCGTCCTCCATGCCATGCACAACACATTGCCCTCTATTCTGCATAGGTGAATCTAGTGTACAGTGGATACATTTTGGCCTATACTGTCCGGGGGAAACAAATTAAACACCCTAAACTATATATTTTCTGAAAGCATATACCCTCTAGATGAGATATTACACAATTTAAAACATGTCTTATCTTCCTCCATGCCATGCACAATACATTGCCCTCTATTCTGTAAAGGCGAATCTAGTGTAAAGTGGATACATTTTGGCCTATAATGTCCAGGGAAAACAGATTAACCACCCTAAACTATATATTTTCTAAAAGCATATGCCCTCTAGATGAGATATAATACCAGTTAAGTATTATCTTCCTCCATGCCTTGGACATGGTACATATTCCTGTATTACATTTACTCTGTATTAAAACACATTGATTTTAATATCGCTGAAAAAGGTAGAGCATTCCAAAATGTTCAATGTTAACATTTAAAATCATATTATTGTTTATTTTGACCATCATTTGTCCTCAGATTCACCCCTGTGGGCTGAATAGTAATTGAGATATAGGGCTATATTTGCCTAATACGCATGGTCACTAGCAAATAGTTTAGGGGTTTGTCCAGTCCTCATTGGGTGTGGTTTTGTTTTCAAAAGTCCGGCACCTGGCACAAAAAGGTGGATCTTATGTTTCTTAGTTAGTCATGGGTGTGTTTTGGGCGTAACATCCTTTAAACCAATGAGAGTGACATCTGTCATTCCCTTTAACAGCAAGGAGTTGGACTTCAAACAGCGCATCAGTATTGTGATAGTCAGCGGCACATTTGAAGGAATCTGCTGAGACCGTGTGGAACAGGTATTCCACTAAACCATGCTTTACTAAAACCTAGCAGAGTATAGCCTATAAACGCATCTGCACTCGTCTATTATTTAAACTCATTGGCAAAGTAAAACTATAACTTCTCTGTGGTGTCATAGTCAACGACAAAACAGTTAATTACGCTATTGACTGACAATAGGTTACCATTGACAAAATAGCCTGAAAAAGACAACACTTACCCCAATAGTGTTTAAATGACTGAATAAGAAACCTAAGGACATTTATCCTGCAGGAGTTGCTTACATCTTGTGACAGTGCGTCTTTAGATGTACTCCATATGTGCCTCTCGCCTATTCACTTTTAACTGTCATTAACAATTTGCAAATGATGGTTAATAACTACTCATTGTGAGACGTATTTCCTGATATCTTTATTATAATTATGTTCCATTGTAATCGTGTAATTTGTAATGTTTTGCATGGATGTGCGCTGGTGCACGTTCCTGTGGACGAGTAAAGCAGGGTGTAGTTGTGCACCCGCCCATCACTGTTGATAATGCACTCTTAAATAACATATAAACAACTCGCCATGGATTTCTGACCAGGTATTTCTGGTCAGTGGCGAATGCGCTTAAGGTAGTGTAATGAGCGCGCATTTTTAGATAATGCGCCAGGACCCCTCTTTAGGTCGTTAATGGCTACACCCCTTGGTGCATTGCTCAATAAAAGAGACAGGCATGACGAAAAACTTGAGTGTATAATAGAAATATGTGTTGCATCATGATGATTATACGCTTTGCGCCGTGCTGTTGACTGTCATGATAGGGCCCATAGCCATTCTAACCTCTTGGCAGCCATTTTGGTGGGCATCATTTCTCAAGGTCAGATTTTACTAGATTTTTAGTATGTTATTTAGCATGTCTAACAGTACCAGAATCCATAAAAAAAACCTTTTGTATCAATTTTTTTGATGTTGAACCCTATATTGACCCGCCTAAAGTTACTCAACTTGCACTGGATCATCTTCCTGAATCTCAATATTATCACAAGTGTGGGCAAATTTCTAAGTCAGCACCAGTCAGTTATGATGTCATCACATCACCAAAAGTATTGGTTTTACCAAGAATATTTTTCAATATTTTAAACTACAAAAATACATACCTATAAAGTATTTTGATACAAAATACGAAGCCGCTTTTCTCAACCCAGTCAAATATAAATTACGAATACGATATATTTTGTATTTGAAATATGGAATACATGCAATAAATACTGCTCATCCCTGTAGGCATCACTTGTTCTGAGATACCATGTTTAGTTCAGGAGATATAATGAGTTATAGTGGAACATTTAATGGTTGCCATGGCGACCATTAGGGTTTTTTGATAATGGTTTTATATCTGAAAATGTTCAGGGCTCCAAACTGTAGGCTACAAGTTCACCAAGTTTCATGCCTTTATTAAAGAATTTGACCTAATTTTCACATATCCCATGCAATAGCTTCACTCTCATATGAGAGTGAAGCTATTGCATTTTATCCCCCAAAAAAGTATATTATAAATAGAGTCAGTTTTTCCATAATCAGCAGGAGTAGTATGTTGCTAGGGAGGTTGTGATTTTGGAAGCATAGGCTCAATAACAGTGAAGCTATTTAAATGTATCTTCATTTTCGGTTTTGCACTTTGTAGCGGTCAGACGCTCGACTGAATGCTCAAAGGGATGCATTTTATTTATCCACAGAATATGTACACGGTGCTTTTGGATAAAAACCGGGTTAGCTTGTTGTACCGGTTAGATAGGCAAAACGCGATTCTGCCCATTCCTGTCTGACAGCAACAAAGTGACGTATAGCCTACTAGACATTCTCGCAAATGGCCGTGCTGAGCTTCACTGCCCGAGGCGATCTGTTTGCATGGAAACATTGGATGCAGTGTGTCTCTTCCATAGACAGTAAAAGATAGGTCTCTTCATCAGTAGCGGCAGCCGGGATCATCAACAGAAGCATCGCCACGAGGGTATCACAGGACATACGAGGACGACCCGTTTTCTCGAGTGTAAGGTAGGTATCTGTAGCGTAACCCAAGATTAGTTGAGATAGTCAAATTGTATCTTTTTAGAACAAATAGCTGGATATAACCATTACGATCGATGTTGACCTAAATTAGCATACTTTCATATTGTCATTGTATTCGTTTAAAAAGAAGAGGCTGTAAGTAGGCTACTCCTTAACCCTTAAAGGAGTAGCCTACGAATGTTGGGAAATGAACGTTCTAAAGAATATCTGGGTTCATTGAATTTTAGAACCTTCAATTGTTGCGGAACTTAGAATGTTCAAAAACCTACACCTTTAAGGGTTAATAACAACGTTACAGTCTGCAGCATCCTGTTAACCCTTTGCAGACTGTGCCGAACATTCCATTTTTTCATACTCGATGGCCTTATGGCACAAAAAAAGGCTTATTGTATGATTATGCTACATGACAAAGATACAATATACCCACCACTCTAATCAGGAGAAATAGCCCTTTCAAATGGTATAAAATATAATTAATAAGTTTGAGGAGAACATACATAATTTTTAAAAAATATCTTTAAAATTCAACCCCAAAAAACACGAAAATATCAGTTTGTCAAGATTAATCTAATTTTTCTCCCAATTTCTATTGTAGATAGAGAAAAACATAGAGTGTATGGGAGATTCACAATTTTGTCCTCTACTCAGTGATAAACCTTCAAAATTCAACATCAAAAAACGTGAAAATATCAATTTGTCAAGATGAATCTTTCTTTTCACCTAATGTCTGTTGTAGATATAGTGTGCAAAGGATAGCCAGTGTTGTGTTCTCCTCAGTGAAAAAAAAAACAGAATCAATTTATCACCTTTGGTTCAGAAGTTATGATTAATTTACTCATAACAGTAGCAAGTAGAATTTTTACAGAGTAGAATGTTTTCATTTCCCGGTTTGGCATCTGATCTAAAAATACAGATATAATGGTCATGTAAAAAAATAAGCTGTTTTACCATCAAAACAAGCTCAATATGGGATGTCTTACTGTACTCTGAAGAGGCTAAATCAATTGTGGGGAGGACAGATAAAGGCTGAAAGACAGACTAGCTGATTGTAACTGCTTCTCCGTGTGCTTCATTCTACTATGAAAACAAGAATATAGAGACACTGGCACATGTGTTAGGTTTACGAAAGGGGAAATAAATCATTTTATTTAGAAAAGTCTTAAACAATGTGATTAAATAACCAGGAACAACAACTTCAGGTAAATAACAAACATATGTTTACAAACATGCAGTAACTATTAGAACTACAAGAATGACAAGACAACAGTATAACAAAGATCAACAAATCTTACATGATGAAGCAAACATCAATTCATACTAACATTCACACACATATATATAAAAACAATTAAAACGTTAGAAGAAATTCAATACATTTAACAACCATACAGCATATAATTCGATACAATATATAATTATCCATATAATTTGCCCCACACATAAGGTGATA
The DNA here is from genome assembly GCF_017589495.1 of Alosa alosa. Lineage (NCBI taxonomy): Eukaryota > Metazoa > Chordata > Actinopteri > Clupeiformes > Clupeidae > Alosa > Alosa alosa. The sequence continues at coordinate 9,384,604 of NC_063194.1, forward strand.
CACTAACGCCACATTCACACCAGATCCGTGGTGTGTGCATTGTCACAGCTGTGGCATGGTTGTGTGTGTGTGTGTGTGTGTGTGTGTGTGCATGCGCAGGTGTGTCCATCTAAGCCTAGCAGACGATGGGGTGTAAATGCTATTGGAGTTGGTGTCTCTGTCTGTGTTGGAAGGATAGGCAAAGTGTATGCTTTGACCAAACTCAAAATAAAGAAATTGTCAGATAAGAAATATAGAAATTGAATTACAAATCTAAACAAACTATTATCACTATAATCCCTCTCATTATTGTTATAAGCAACACTCTTATCACAACCAGAAATGTGCTTGCGCTTCAGATGGACGACACACACACACACACACAAAACATGCTTACCCAGCTGAGGATGATGGAAGATTATCTCCTCCTGTAGCACATCATTGTCTTCTTCTTCATCCAGAAGCTACCCATCCATGTCCCATGTCCATGCCATCGTGGTCCTTGGGGTCATATTTGCCATCAGCAGTCGGCTGCTTTCACCCCAGTTGCACGTACTTCTCTCCCTCCATCTAAAATAACAAAATCACAGGTCTGATAGTGAATAGGTTGTTTAGTTTTATTTTACATTACTTCCACATAATCTTAATCACCACCAACCATGACTCTTTTCACTAAAAGTATTATTGTCACTGGAGGACTCCAATATTGCTTGGAGAGGTTTAAAAAGTTTTTAAAAATTGATTTATTAACATGAGTCAGGAGGTATGACAGAAAACATCTAAACAGCATATGCATACACATACACACCGTGCATAGGCTACTGCAGTTGCGTGAAAGACAAAACACCCCTTAGAAAATAATGTGTTGACGAGTAGGCTTGGGTGTATGAGCTCCCATCATAGTTAGCCACCCAAAAAAACCTCATAATCGTAGCAGCAGCCAACCTTACAGCCTAAAAGCTAAAAACCATACTAAAACACATTTATAACAAATCTTCAGTCATGTATTCATGAAAACAGCAGTCAATTAATAAAATCCTTACGCTACACCATCGGTGATCAACACAGTCTTCACGCCGGTAACGTAACATTAACGCTGTCATTCATGTCAGATGTTTCTATCTAAGTAAGCTAAGCAACTTGGCTACAAACAACTGTAAATTGTGCTATACATATTACTTAAGGAATGAAAGGTTTATTTGACAATAAAATACCAATTAGGGTCTACTTGACATAAAGTTGGTAGTCATGAAGCACGGGAGTGAACTTTATCGCGACTACGCCATTAAGGACATGTTGCAGCCTCTCCTGATGCTAACGCTACCTAACTTAGCTAGTTTTCTATCAGATGACAAGCAAGCAACATCGCTCAAAATAGAACAAATCGTTAAAGTTTCAGTCTTAGTAGGTCTGTAATCTTGGTTGACATATAGTAGCCCCCCAAAAATGACTGAAAATGATGAGTTTACTAAAGATTACGGTGTGCTAAAATACCAGCTGTCATCAGCTGAAGTGAACACACACACGCATTATGTTACGGCCATGCATACAAGGTGTAATTACCAGCAAAAAATAACTTTTAAAAACGATTTTGAAGTAATAACACGGATAACAAGTAATAATAACATAAAAGACTTGTTTTTACCTCAGATGATCCAGTAGTTTCTCCTTTAGACGACGCCAAGATCAACGATGCATAGTGCTTCCTGCTGTTTTTCCTCTAGTGGAGGGAGACGCCAACTCTTGATTTTTCCTTCACGTAGTAAAACAAATTCGCGCCACAAATCCCTTTAACCAATCATATCGCCAGAAAGCCTATGATGTGACGTTTTTGAGGAAGTTTTCAGTGATAAAATTGGTTGGGGTATGGCGGAGTTATTAGACTGGACGTCATCGGTACTGGGGTACCGAAATTAGAATGGGCCGTCTGCAAAGGGTTAAACAACTCTCAATAACTTCTCACATATAGAGGCTAAAACAGCATTCGCATTATCTGTGTAGCCATGAAAGCCAGCTATCTATAGGGTCTCCTAGTGTTAACCAATGGCTGTTAAGGATAAACCATGAAATTGTGTTCGATTGTTTGCTGCTCGATGGGACACTGAAAGCCTATTTTAAAAGACTTGATATTTGGGAAAAAGCGGTAGGCTACACAAGGTGTTGGGAAACGCAAACCGATAACAGACCACTGCTAAAAGAGCAAAGTTTACATATCTAGTTCTGGGCATTCCATTCAAATTTGAAACAGTCGTCGCGACGAAACGACAGGTTTGGAAAAGTCAATCGATTCTCCCTTTTTCCAGGCAAGCCTTCGGTCACTGTGTGGAACTGTCTGCCTGAGAGGACGGCGTAAATAGGACAGATCCCCTGGCATCTATGGTATACTGCAGAGTGTACTACGCCACTACCAATCAACATGACAACAGAGTGGAGTTGGAATTAAACAGTCACCTTAAGTGACAAGGAAAGGTTGGTATATTGTGGATGCTGCTTGTCAAGTCACTGGTAGAGGATCAATGGTTGGTCGGGGATTATGGGGCTGCAAAAATCGTTTGGGCAAACGCAGTGGGAGGTTTGGAGTGGCGCCTGCTGTCTGTGGTGGCATCATGGGCACCTTCCTCCTGGTACTACTTTTCATTGACTCCATTGAACTGTGGGCAACGTCACTGGGGATGACCGGGCATGTTAAAGAACCTACCCAGGGCGGGCTTCTACCTCAGAGTATGCCACCCACACGGCCGGAGGAGTACCTGCTGATGCCCAGCCCCCTGGTATGCCAGCGTGCCAAGCCTTATCTCATCACCATGGTGACAACAGCCCCAGCCAATCAGAGGGCACGACAGGCCATCCGGGACACGTGGGGAGGGGAGGTGGAGATCCGTGGTAAGCGGGTACTAACCCTCTTCATGGTTGGCATGCCCGCTGACCCCACCATGGGCAAACTGCTTGTAGTGGAAGCACGAGAGAATGGTGACCTGGTCCAGGGCCGCTTCCAGGACTCCTACGGCAATCTGACCCTGAAGACTCTGGCCATGCTTGGTTGGGTACGCCGATTTTGCTCTCAAGCACGCTTTGTGGCCAAGGTGGATGACGACGTACTCTTCAACCCATCGGCTCTTCTGCGCTACCTAGACCACAGCCATCCGCTTCAGAAGACATCAGACGGCCAGCCGGCAGACCTCTATCTCGGCCGCGTCCACATGCGCGTGAGGCCCAACCGGGATCCTTCCAGTAAGCATTTCATGCCTACCCAGGCCTACGCTGGCGCGGTGTTCCCAGACTACTGTAGCGGGACGGCCTACGTGCTCTCACGTCCTGCCGTCCTCAAGCTCTGCCTGGCCGCTGCTGCCGCCCCCCTGCCACACCCTCTGCCCCCTGAGGATGTGTTTGTTGGCCTGAGTGCCCATGCAGCGGGCCTCGTACCCACACACTGTCCACTCTTCTCAGGGGGGCCAGCTGTGCCCTACGGCCGCTGCTGCTACCAGGCCATGGTGTCAGTGCACCACGTCATGCCGTCAGAGATGGTCCACTTCTGGGCAGATGTCCACACTGCCGCCCCCTGCTCTTGGTTGGGCACGCGGGCCTCTCTTGGGGTCTGTAAGGTGCGAGCACTGCTAGGGACCCTGATAGGGTAACAGGCTGCTGTCTGAGTTGAAGGAGAGCCGACGTTATGGTGCCCAATAGAAAGACTGACGTATGCAATGTAAAACACATAAATAGGAGTACTCACTATACACAACATGCAATACTGCACAAGATAAGACAGAAGGCAAAAGCACAAACCAAGCAGTAGCATTGAAAATCACTGTTTATTATCACAATTCCTATTTATAGCTTAACATTCAGGATTTGAATGTATATTACTGCATTTTCATTATAGTTAGGGATGCACCGATTTGTGAAATTCAGTACTGATACCGATACAATTTGTCCGATAAACAATATATATTGGTATTTGTTTTATTTATTTGATTTGTAGTTAATTATACCCTTTACTAGCTGGAAACAAACATATTCAAAGTAAAGGTGCTTTAAGCGATGCCACGTGTTTTTTAGGCTAAAACATTTTTTGTCACTTACAGCAAACATCACCTCACCATCCGCTAGCTGCCAATGTCCTGAATACACTGAAAAAAAACGCAATCTCTCTGGACAGCCCAAGCTCCAGAAACAGCAACAAAAACAACCTGGGCAAACCTAGCCCATAAAAAAAATAACAAACTGTTCCAGCAAATCACAGATGAGATGAGCGTTTAGGAGAGTTTCAATTGCACGGGAGGGAGGGGGAGGAAGTAGCGAGCTAGCTCTGTTGAATGTCAACAGAAGTGACGTTACCCAGCATCGCTTAGAGTACCTTTAAAATATAACTGAACCATTTTTAAGGCTTTCATTTATGGCACTATCACACATCACAGAACATTTAGCTAGTGCAGAATTGATTTGACTTAAAAGATAAATATCAGCCACTGCCTTCGGTAAATGTCATATAATTTGCCAATAGCGATACGAGTCAACAGGGCCGATACCAATGTAAGGCTGATGTATCGGTGCATCACTAGTTATAACAAGCCATAACAGGCTTTGCTAAGGCTTTACATTAATGAAGTCTCTGTGACCTATATGCACTATACTGAAAGAAAAGGTGATGAAAAATTCAACAGCTTGTCTAAACAGTAATGGTTTCATTCAACATGCTATGCACAATGCTGAGGTCATGGATAAGAAATCAACTCTGGAATTTGAGTCACCAAAAGCCTTTCCTTGTTAGATCCCTCAGAAGGTTCAGTGTTGAAACATTTCAGTGTTTTGCATTGCCATTTGTATTAGTTAATAGCTTGTTTAATGCTAAAACATGTTATTGCAACACACCATATTTATATATGCAGCCAAATTTTTTGATCAAAAGGGATCGTCTCAATAGTGCACACTTAAATATTGATGTCAGTGACTATGGATTACCTTTGCTTTTATAATCAGACATTTACAAATTCAATGACTACCGGTACTTCAGTAATGTAGCACTGTCTAGGATGTGAAGCACAGTCTTCGCAAATGCACTGTTTTTTTTTGATAATGTGTGAAATCCTTTTTTTCAAGGGGTTGTTTCTACATAACATTGAAATTACTGATGAGGTGTCTGTACTAAATCAGGTCAGCCTTTGTGAAATGCATATAGAGAGTTCGTATGAGAAAGCCTATAGGTGTTACTTTGACCCTTGTGCAAATTAATTGAAACATGAAGAATAATACTGGCTGATGCCGTTGTAATGGCAGTGCAGACCCAAGGCCAAACACCATGTTAGCAAAAGTTTTTAAATTTGTGGTTCTGGCTCCTAAATTGAACGGGTTCTTCCTGGGGTTATGCCACACCGGTCATGACAAACAGGACAGTAGTTTTTGTATAATCCTGCTTATACACACACTGTACCTGCAACATAACCTCTTTGGTGGTTGTAATTAACTGATTCAACATTGGCATGTGAATTAAAAAAACATTTAATATTACTGGGCCTTTCAGCATATGAAATGGCATTAGATTGTAGGCTAATTCAAATAGAGGAAATCATGTTTTACTTTGATTCATTTGAACAAAGGTATCTGCACTGGGAAGGTGAAAAGAAACAGGGAAGGTGAAAAGAATTTCAGACATAAATCAGTGAAACTTTGTTTTAAGCAACTGAATGTGAAAAATATAAAATGTAATATTTATTGATCTATTTTAGCAAAAACAGATTGTTGTCATGGCTTGTGTGTAAGAAATGTGAACTGTAAGTGTCTAAATATGTGTTGCATGATTGGAGAGTGATGGTCTTGGGGTTTCACCTTTCCATTTGATCAGGTTGACTTATATTCCTTTATGTCCCCAAGTAGAAAAGCTATTCCCATCCTACATGTAAACCATTTTTACATCCACTGTCAACATAGCTTGTATTTTAACAAAATTACTCAAATACCGAGGCAGAGTTTCCGAAATTTAAATCAGACCGTGGTACTGACCTGATAACATTTGGTGTGTAGTACGCACATCTGTTTTTGTAGCAGCATATATTACCACTCAGCTGCCACCCAAGTACAAAAGGGCGCCAAACAGGGAAACAAATAAAAAGTTAATCTAGTGTCACCATGCAATAAAATATTACCGTAATGTTTGGTACTTGAGCGCATGGAGAAACAGGACCAGGTTAATGCACTGAAAACTTGTGTATGACAATATTTGATGGGAGCCTGTTAGTGAAAATAGAGCAATAATAAACTCAATAATAAAATCTCTTGTCTCAATCACTTCCTTATCTTAATTCAGTCTTCAAGGTACAGGTTAGTAACTTGTTGACAAATGATTCAATCTTCTATTATTTGTTATGGTCTCATTTGGCTTGGACTTATAGGTGTGCACATATATATATATATATATATATATATATATATATATATATATATATATATATATATAGACAGACCATATGTATGTGTGTGTGTATATATATATATATATATGGGGCATGAGAACAAGAAGAGTGGGACACATCATTTGCTTTTTCAGCAGGTACAAATAAAATCTCAGCCTCTTACTCTCAGCTGTGTGTGGGGGGAGGGGGGTATTCAGAACCCTCCAACAACCTCTGACCTGACGATGGGTATATGGTTTCTAGGAGGCTTCCACGCCATAGAAGTCTCATCTACCCAAGCTCAAATCAGAACATTCAGAACAACCTACAAAAGGAATAATTTTAAAATATAACCGCAAGCGGTGATTTACGGGGTCCGAGCAAAACGAACATGAGGTAGCATAGCTTTTTAGTTTTACATATGCTTTGATTGTTTGGGCCCAATTGTTCAAAAGAAACGTGATCGGATTTCGGTTATCGGATTTCAGTAACCGGATTTCGGCTATCGGATTGGATCAAATCTTGAAAATGGCTTGTTTAAAGGGAAACAAGGATCCTGAAATTGGATTAGATCATATAATCTATTCTTGGTTTTGATCTGGATAAAACCTTCACTTTGTGTTGTTCAAAACTTTTGAGTTGGATTGGAATAAATTTGATGCATAAAATTAGGATTACCCTGTGCTGTAACGTTATAGTGTGCTAACCTCCACAACCCAACAGTATTCTAACAGTAGTATTCTAGTGCGCTAATCTCCACAACTCAATAGTAGTCTAACAATACTCTATCCTACAGGACTATGCATTAGTCATGGATAAGATGAAGGGTTTGATAATGGAAGGCAGTGTTTCCCACAGAATGGAATTGTATTTGTGGTGGTAGGTGAAGGGGGGTGAGGGTGGGTTCTGTGTTGGAGTCAATAAGATGAACAGCCTATAATTATGCAGTTATACTTGCCTTGCACGACAAGTCCTGACAAGTAGCTGTAACGTTATAGTGTGCTAACCTCCACAACCCAACAGTATTCTTAACAGTATTCTTAACAGGGGGTTCTGTGTTGGAGTCAATAAGATACACAGCCTATAATTATACAGTTATACTTGCCTTGCACTACAAGTCCATATTGACAAGTAGCTGTAATGTTAATAGTGTGCTAACCTCTACAACCCAAAAGCTTTCCAGTATGCTAACCTCCACAACCCAACAGCATTCGAACACTAATGCTTCAAGTGGGATTTGAACTCTCAACCTAAGGATCACCAGTACAAGGCATTAGCCCACTGAGCCACTGTCAATCCTACATGTTGGCCAGTCACATTCACATGGTCAAAATGTGTATTGGTAAACACACAACAAGAAAAACTCCAAGCATACATTTGACAATAAAATGAAGGGCTTCCCTAAAACAGTACACCTGAAAACTTTTTGAAATTCTGGGGCAATTAGACATTTGTAGAGATGAACACTAATGGATGAAATATAAATATGATAGACGTAATGATGAAGGAAAAATAGTAAACAAAGAAGTTCCCCTAAATGTAATAGAGTCCCGGCATTCTGATTCTTGGTAACTGATGAGTGTGAATAGCTTGGCGGGCCATCCTATATCATTGAAATGTATAGTCTGGAATCGAACCATTCACCTCGCTTAATCCAAGGGGCGGGCAGAGAATTGTCTTTCAAACTGCCTAGGCATGCAATAGGCCAGCGCCACGAACATATCCGTATCCGGTCGGCAAAACGGCAAATAGGCTACATCCTTCTTCGAAAGGAATGACTTAAGTGCATTGTGTTGCTCAACTTTCAAAGAAAAGCACAAGTCCAACTCCTCCAAAGACGCCAACGCCGATTCAAACAACCGCTCTTCATTCGCCATAGCCACCTTCCTTGTTCACCGTCGCAGGACTGTCGTTATCAAGCCTTAAGACTCTCTAACAAAATAGAGCGCTGTGATTGGATGACGTCCACGGCGTCAGCCAATAGAAATCCCTATGGTTTGATACTAGACGTACAGGCTGAGCAAATTAATTTGCCGCCGCTAGGGTGCGTCTAGATTTCTAGGCTAGAGTGTGAATGTTGATTGACTGATGTCATTCAGGTGCTGTTCAATGGTGTGAATCTTAAATGACAAATCCTAAAGCTCTAACGGGGATTCGAACACTCAACCTAAGAAACACCAGTACAAGGCATTATCCCACTGAGCCACTAACAATCATACATATTGGGCAGTCACATTCACATGGTGAAAATGTGTGTTGGTAAACACACAAGAAAAACTCATACATTTGACAATAAAATGAAGGGCTTTCCTGAAAGATACACCTGAAATCTTTTTGAAATTCTGGGGCAATCAGACATTTGTAGAGAACACTAATGGATGAAATATAAATATGATGGTTGTATGGTTGTTCTCCAAGGAAACATTTTTACTCATATAGGAATATAGGTGATATAGGAGAAATGAGCTGAGTGGTCGAACTTTATTGGTCTATATCTCTGAAATGGAACAACATATCCAAATTCTTTTGATAACTTTTGTGAGGCTTTGTCTAAACATTGTCTGTGAGAATTTTGGTGAAGATTTGATATTTTTTGAAGCCTGTGAAACTTTTTATGATGTTTGGCTTTTCTCTGAAATTGTGGCAAAAGTAAACATTTTTAGAGCACAAGACCAGGGTGAAAAAGATGCATCTGAATGTAGAGATTAATATGATGAAAGAATTTTGAGTCTAGGTCAATCTGGTAAGGAGAAATAAGCATTTTTGACAAGAGCGCCACCTTTGGGTGCAGTACCCCAAATTTTGGGTTATGGGTAGTGGGGGGTACTGGTAACAATACTTGAAAATCTGAAGTTTCTAGGACTTTACGGTTTATAGGAATATAGGTGATCTAGGAAAAATGGCCTAAGTGGTCTAACTTTACTGGCCAATATCTCTGAAATGGAACAAAATATCAAAATTCTGAGCAATAACTTTTGTGAGGCTTGGTCTAAACATTGTCTGTGAGAATTTTGGTGAAGATTTGATTATTTTTGAAGAGTGTGAAACTTTTTATAATGTTTGGCTTTTCCATGAAATTGTGTCAAAAGTAAACATTTTTAGACCATAAGACCAGGGCCAAAAAGATGCATCTGAGTTTAGAGATTAATATTATGAAAGAATTTTGAGTCTAGGTCAATCTGGTAAGGAGAAATTAGCATAATTAACTTTTTTCCCCAATAGCGCCACCTTTGGGTGCAGTACCCCAAATTTTGGGTTATGGGCAGAGGGGGGTACTGGTAACCATACCTGAAAATTTGAAGAGTTTTGGAGTTACGGTTTAGGCTGCAGTATGACTTTTACAGAATTTTGGCCAAAAATGAACGGTACAGAAACAATAGGGGTCCTGCAGCTATGCTGCTCGGACCCCTAATAATCAAGTACTAATGTTGAGTGGCTGTGCAGCTATGCCTGAAAAAAGTGGTCCAAGCTTAGTCCAGAGCACATACACTGCTGTATGGAGAGTTTGTAAGGTGAATGTAAGTGAATATTGAAATGCCCACATTTTCACTTGTCCCTGTGCACTATATACCACCTTGAAGAAGGTTTAGAAAGTTGCTGTTTCTCTACAAAAAGAATCATACTCATACTTGTATCCCGAAAAAGAGTTTATCTTTTAAAAAATTATGTTTTAACGAGCTCTGACAGACAACTCTTCAGGTACTCACAAGGTCAGGATGAGGTCAGAAAACCAAAACAAAACAATGGCATTGGCGACACACACTAAGTTTGCTGACTGTTTACTTTGTTAAGTTCCTATCCATACAACCTAGGAAGGTTTTATTGGTTTTATGTAGTAACTTGTCATAGAAAGTACAACACTGTATATTTCTGAAACAAACGGCGTATTTCGTGCATTGCTGGTTTCCTGAGGTGTTTCTCCGCCATCAACACAATTCCTTCCTACACAAACACACTCAGGCGCACACACACAAGTAAAATTTGTAAATGTGTCAGTATTTGGCTGTCAACGTCTTTTTGTCCATTTCAGTCCAACAGCCCAGGGACTGAAGCACATGATGGGCTGAACCTCCTCGCCCGTAAGGGCATGTTCTTCCAGCCTCACAGGGTGTGGCCTTTTCTCTCTTCAACATTGCCACCGCTCACTTCTTAAACCTGTCCAGTGCTGACCTCTGTCCTTGAGCAGCCAGAGTGGCCTTTTCCTTCTTCAGCTCCTTCTGCTTCCCCAAATTCTCCTCCACCGTTTTCCGAATCACCTCCTGAAGATATGACAGAGACATGTAATGAGAAAAACACCTTTCTAGTTCTAGAACAGGGCCTTTTTAAAAATGTGTATAGCAGCGTGTGTGTGTGTGTGTGTGTGTGTGTGTGTATATATATATATATATATATATATATATATATTACCCTCTGATCTTCATGAGCAACCTTCTTCTTCCTCTTCTCCACGGCGCCACTTGAGCTTCGGCCCTTCTTCCTCATGCGAGGTTTGAACTTCTCCTGAGCCAATGGGTCATAACCCTGTTGACACAAGGATACATACACGCTTAATTATTATTATTATTTTTTTTTTTTTAAGCAGTCCTTCTTGTGTCACCCATGTCTGAGTGATTAGAGTAGAACCAATACTGACAATGCCAGAGGATTAGTAGGAAATGCTGGCCCTGGTTCAGAGCAAGGCAGAGCTGGGCCAACAAAGAAAGCATCGACAACTGCTTCAGAATCTTCTATCCCAGACTTCTAAGCAACTCTACAAGCATGCCAAACTATACCGCGACCTTGGCCGAAATTCTACTTCTATATTAAGCGTAGTCTGCTCACCAGGGTCTTCACCCGCTCCTCGTGCCTCTGCTCCCAGGAGGCATGGTCCACTCTGCCCAGCTGCGATGGGTCCAGGCAGATGAGCTCGGGCTGGATCTTCTCCAGCAGAGCCTTGACCTCCCACTCACGCCGCTGCTTCAAGCTGCCCACTGGGTTCACATCCATGGCGTCGAAGTTGGGCTCACCCGCACCTACATCACATACAGAAGGGATGAAGTAAGTGTGTACCTATTGCTTAGACACACCTAAGGACAGGACCGATGAATGTCTGTGAAGATGAATACAGGCGAAAGGATTTGTGTGAGTGTGTGTAGGCGTGCTGACCTGGTACAATCATGCTAGTGAATCCATCGGAGTGTCCTACTCCCAGAACATCCTCATGTGGGCAGTAGCTCAAGCCTGTGATTCCTCCCCTCACGCGATGGGCCATGTAGGGCTTGGTCACCGGCGTCCCCAACACATCCCTGTATACCTGCACACAAGAACATGCACACAGGAATAGAAATACAGTTAGCCACACACACACATTCAAATAGGCCTGTGATTCATGAGGAGTGTGTGCATGTTACCTGCACAATGTCTCCTGTTGCAGCAGCCAGCAGTCCTCGCTGACTGAGGGACAAACAAGCGGCCCCTGCTGGCAGGAAGTAGGACTGCAGAGGCTTGAAAGCTCTGATGTCATACACCTTCAGCTTCTTGTCCAAACCAGACGTCACCATGTACCTTTACACAGACCAAACACATTTGTATGGACAAAAGTGGGGTTGTCTCTAAATGGAGAATTACAGTACGTAAAAACAAACAAACAAACAAACACACAAACAAACAAACAAACAACATTATAGCAGCAGAACTCACGTTCCGGTCTTGTCCACGGCTACTGAGCGGACCCCACCCTGGTGACAAAGCATCTTGACGAGTGGCTCCTTCTGATTGGGAGACCAGAGGCTGACAATGCCATTGGGATGGCCCATGTGAATGATAGCGTTCTGAGGGTTTTGGGTCATCACGCCGAGCCGACCCAACTTGGCATTGATGCATACCACCTCCTTCCCTACAGACACGTCCAGATACTGCAGGAACCCTGTTGCACTCTGGGCACAACACACTCCAGTTTATTGATCCACAAACACAACAAATAACACAAGACGACCACACACCTTCCAACTCTTAAACTATGTTATTACAGTTTCCAAAATGGAGAGTTGGAAATGTATGAATTAATATTCAAGCTCTGACACACACACACAACTTACCGCCGTGGCCAGCAGAAAATGGTATGGCAGAAACTCCATACTGAGAACGTCATTAAACTTGCGAATACAGTGAAGCTCCACCCCTTTGGAGTCGTATATGTGCAGCCACTTTTTCTGAGCCACAGCAAACATATCTTCATTATGCAGCCACCTGAAGAAAACAGACACACAGGCTCCTTTTCAACTCTGACAGGATGTGCTCCACACTATTCACTCTCTATCTCTCTCTCAAACACAGCAACACAACCACAATTCACAAACACACATACATATTTGGTCCTGACCGTAACATTTATTATCTGAACCTGTCATGGCTAAGCAGTGACAGCAGGTGGCAGTAGGTCGATTGGCTCATTCAGAGGTGCGTGCGCATGCAGCACCTGCTCTGACATTCTCCTCAGAGCTATTCTCACTGACATTTGTGACAGACCATCCAGTATCCAGTAATTAGTTAATTAATTTCTTACATACACAAATAGCACACAATCCCTATTAAAGACCCCAAGACTGCCACCTAGTGATAGACCCACGAAAATGGCCTGGTTTTGAGCTGACGTGCATGCGTCACTGATTCGACCCAAAGCGGCAACCGAGTTATGATAAAATGTCCAGATTGTGCGTTTTCATGAGTTTTCGATCGTCATATATTTCATTTCCATTCATCACAGAGTTCCCAAAATCACATATAAGGTGTGTTAGAGTGTCTAGTTTCGTAATTAAAAAAAAAAAAAAAGCTAAAAACGTAATATTACGTTTTTGGCACTCAACGCATGGGAAGGCACTCAATGAGTTAAAACAACATTATAAGCTATCTAGCTTGCTAACTGATACATTTTTGAATGATATACAAGAGTGATTAAAAAGAAGTTGTTTTACACTTTTACGGTTTCCGACACTGACAATAAAACTGACTTGTGAATAGTCCATCTGAGTACCATTAAAGTGAATTTACATTAACTGTCTGCTAACACATAGCTATAAACATTGCTAAATACATTATTTCCCCTGTGTGTGTGTATTCATCAGAGAGTAAACTTACGTAGTTTGACTTTATGAGGATGGTAACATGTGGATGTATTAGCATGCATATGATATTGATACTCACTTAACATCATTGACTGTTTCCATGACATTTATTTCTGACACCAACTGTTTCGATTGCCACTCTATGCAGGTCACATGACCTCGTTTCCCTCCCAAGATGAGATGCCTAAAATAAACAAATAAATCAACTCACATTAAATACTCATCTTGTGTGCATACATCATTTCCTTCTAGTTAATGAACATGTATCCTGCTCTTAGATATGAAGTCTCCATCTCCAAACAACATAACTTACCTCCCAGCTTTGCTATAGTCAAGTCGGTATGGACCAAACTGAGATAGGTGCAGGTTAAAATACTGCAGAGGAAGAAAAATGAATGAATATTACAGATGAGAGTTCATTTTCCAAGGAGTTGATATTGCAAATCATGTCACATACACACAAACCCAAGACCTGTCAACACATTAATTATCATGTGTAGATGTATGGGTATTATCTTTGGTGCATTTTACCTTGGCTCCTGAAGTGATGTCCACAGCATCTGCAATGTCATCCTGAGAGATGGTGCAGGTATCCTCATCCTCATCTCCCTCTAGGAAACTGTAAGCACCCAGCCCATTCAAACACAAGAGTATCCATTCATTTAAACTGTTATTTCTGGAAAACTCCCTCCATAAAATGCTTTGGCAGCAATAGGCATTTCATAACAATGGATAAGTAGACTGCTCAACATTCTAATATGTACACAACACATTTTGAAACAGCTACATTTAAGACAACATTACCCTGCGTCCTCTGGGAGCAAGAGGTCAAATCTAGCTGCCTGTTTTTGAGCAAGCTCTGATTCTGCCTCGGAACGTTTTATGGCCTCTTTTAACTTTGACCTCAAACCGGACGTCTGCAGAAAAAAGTTAAAAGGAAAAGAGAATTAAACAAGCACTCTCTCTACAGCAAACAGACGTTTTAATAATATGATACTCTCACAGTCTTCTCACAAATATGACGATCTATTTCAAAAGAGGGTTGCCTACCACTTGGGACTTCTCTCCTCTCTGAAACTTCTTCAGCCGCTCTTGGGGGATTGGAGCTTCTCCGGGGAAAGGGTCTTTTGACTGTAACGGAGTTCGATGTCAATCATGATCATCGAGTAGCCTACTAACGTTCATGGATTATGTCTACATCAGAGGGTCATGTCGCTGACATGGCAAGTGGCAACACTACACTACACTGCACTGTACCTACTGTCAAGGAGAATAACTTACCCCGGAGATATGGTTTGTCTTGCTTTGTCGATTCTTATTTTGCTTCTCTGTGACCAATTCTTTATTAGGAGAGACCGCTGTGATGTTTCCTTGAATTGAGTCACTTTCTCCATCTTGTCGATTCTTCTTGTTAACGTGACTATTTTCACTATCCTCCGTTGGATTGTCCCAATAGCGCTTCGGGGGCTAATAATTAAAGAGTCAAGATATGGTCAGACAATCAGGTTCGTGCATGGTATTCTATTTCTTATGTCTTTCAAATGAAAGGAAACGGCAGAGAATGTACATTGAAGTTAGTAATCCAAAAGTAGGCTAGATAACGTTCGCTAGCTAGCGAGCTAGCATGCAAACTTAGACAGTTGATGGTAAGACAGATATTTCAATATTAACATGTTTCGTGAAGGGGAAGATTTGGATGTGAACATATCAACATGACGACTACGTATGAGTGCAAATAAAAGACTAAATTCATGCGTTTACCTTTCCCTTTTTACCCACGTGTGATTTGGTCGACGCTGCCTCCATGGTGGCCGCCATCTTTGTTGTGTATTTTCTTTTCCGGTTACGTCATCACTACCTCATAAAATGTTTGGATGTTTGGAACTTTACAGATCCAAAAGTAGGCCCTACATTATGTTAGCGAAATCTAACCTAAATCACCTTTTTTTCAAACCCCCACTGAAATTTGCAAAATAACTGGTTACTTGGCCTATTGATTATCTGGAACATCAAAGTTAAAAAGAATAGCTGGTAAAGTCAAAAGTCAAAGTCAAAGTCTGCTTTATTGTCAATTTCTTCACATGCCAAGACATACAAAGAGATCGAAATTACATTTCTCACTATCCCACGGTGGAGACAAGACATATTTTACCAATTTAGTCCACAGACAAACATAACATTCAAGTAAACAATAACAAGTAAATAAGAAGGCACATACAATGAAGAAATAAGAGCAGCAAAAAAAGTGCTATTAAAGTGCTATTAAAGAACACTGACAGATAGTGCACCATATACCACATATGCATAATAGTGGCTCTACGTAGGATAGAATGAAGTGTGTGGCCTTGCTGCAAAACTGTGCAGAATGACATCAGAAACTCTACTCTCACAGCTCATCTTGCAGCTTTAGCCTAACCACAACACATGAGACTCATTTTCCACAGTGAAAACACTGAAATGCTTGTAGGTTTCAAAGTTAAAGCAACTATCAAGACGACATACTGGCTGGTGCTGGTTCCCTGTAGCCTTCCTGACAAACCTGTTAGCACATTTTAATTGGCTCTGCCTGTCCCTCTGGAAAGGATCCCATTGACACCTGTTTCTGACCTTCTAGTGTTATGACTTCTAGAGGCGTAACCAACTGTGAAATTATACTTAAGTTGATGCATTAAAGTCTTACCAAATCCTTTCAGAAATGCAGCAAACACATCTTTCTTGTAAATGTTTAAATGCAATTTCAAAGTAAATACACATTCCCGAGTTTCTGGTGATTCAGAGTTGGACGTCAATGGAATCCTTTCCAGACCGACAGATTATATTTTACATCATACCTGTGGAAAGGACTTGACTAAAGCCAGTTTCAACCTTTAAAAAATGATGGAAGACTGGCGTAGAAACACTTAAGATGCAATGCTAGAAAGTTTGTCATTTGTGGTAAATTGATTAAAGCAAACAAAGGTGTTATTTCAAGCAGGAATAGTTCATTCTAACTTTATCAATATAATTTTTTTCTCTTTTTCAGATATACACAAGCGAGGTGTTAAAATTCCCTCTACTAGTGCATTTTCCACAGTGGCCAATCAATAACCAAGCCTATCAAAAATAAAAATCACCAATAAAGCAACCTTTGTGGGCAAAAATCATCACCATCAGACCCTTGGAGAGGATTTCACTGGGGTTATCAAGTTGGCACCTTCCGTCCTGGACCCACCCAATTCTCCACACTCATGATGGGTGCACCAACAAATATCAACACATTCTTTGGCCATTTCTGTTCGTTGCTGTCGCCGTTTATGATCCAGTCAGCCAGCAACATAACAAACCGCAAACAATTGCAATGGTTACAAAGGAGTTACAGCACGCACAGAGACGATAACAATATTTGCCATCTTATCTAACTCAGGGGGAGATGGTGAATAAGCTAATTTCCCAAAATGTTGGCATGTTCCTTTAAAGAATATCTGAAAGCAGACTTTATTTTCAAAGATGGTTACTTAATTTGTTGTATACTGTAAGGTTAAGCAAGAAGAAGCTCAGGTTTCAAAAACAGGAGAGGGGTCTACTCTCTCTCTCTCTCTCTCTCTCTCTCTTTCTCTCTCTCTAGTGGACAAGATATACTACAATAACTAAACAAGCATTATTACACGGCTCTTCAGAGTGCTGCAGAAAGTTCCATTCACATGAATGGGCCTTCCCAACGTTCGGGCCTATGTTAAATCTATATAAATCACCGGCAAAGTATATAATCACCGCTGTCAATGGCAACGGGTTGATTAACGTCTTTCATATCCCCAGGGATGGATTACTGCACGGGCCTACCGGGCCCAGGCCCAGGGGCCCAAGGGATCAGGGGGCCCTGAAGCCCAAGCCTTTGCATGTAATCATTGCCTCAATATCAACAAATCAGGATGTAGGCTATGAATCTGATTGAATTTAGTATTGGCCATCCCCAAAATACACCAGAATACAGGAAATCTCATTAAACAAATTAAAAAAGTCTGGGGAAGGACCCCCAAACCCCCCCTCCCACATATACAACAATAAGTGGGGGGGTCCTTAATACATCTGGGCCCAGGGGCCCGAAAGTTCACAATCCGCCCATGCATATCCCTCCGCAAGAATTCCGTTCGCTTATTGCAATGGAATTTCATTGAAAGGGAAAGTAAGCTAGTAAGACGTTGCCATGCAACACCTGAAACTGTCAAGTTCTATCTGTGTGGCGAACTATTTATTTTGTCAACGGAAGACACGAAACGGTAGCAAAATCATTTTTAAAGATTCATTGTGTTAGGTTTCTTTTCTCGTTTTGGCAAGTAGCCGTGTAATAAGCGGGATAATGTATTGTCCGCCGGTAAATATCAGAAAATAAGTCCCTTCATGTCGAAGCAAAACCCCTCCGCTGCGCGTCGGGGTTCTGTTCTCCCTGTCGGGACTTATTTTCTGATAATTACCGGCGGACAATACATTATCCCTTACTTACAGCATAACACAGAGACAAACCTGTCACTGCACACAAATGGGGAACACAAACAATGCATTCTAAAATTGAATGAATGAACATTACTCACTATGCATTCTGGGAACAACATCTGAAAGTGCATAGTGTACACTACACATCCCAACAGGCCGGTTGCCCCAGACAGCTTGGTTTTGCTGGCATCCAGTTGGCGAGCTGGATGAATAAAGTGCATCGAAAATGTTCCTCCTGTGGCCTTTTTGTACAGGTCCAATGCAAACAGATCTAACAACCTTTTGTTGTGAAAGTGTTCAGAATCATTTTTGTAAATGTACATACTGTGTACTTCTTATGGTCATTTGTGATTTTTGTATCCATGTGTATCTCTTGTGTCTTTGGTCTGTATTCAGAGTATCCTTTGTTTGTCCTTGAATTCAATGAAAGCCTGTCTAGAGGCCTTTTGCCTATCACCAGGTGTGAAACGTCAATGTTTGTAAAAACAGTATGTGGCCAGGCCTCTGAAGAACTTCCCAGGAAAGGGGGTAGTTTTAATTAAAAGACAATTGAAGCTGACCAGACTTGATGGCACCAAGAGGCCACATCCCCTCCCAGCACACCTTTACATTGCATATTCATAGTAGGTCACTCCTTCTCTTTGTGTGTAACTTACTTAAGGTTAAGATTTGTTTTATATAGTCAGAGAATACTGGTGAAACCCATGATGGGGTGACACAAACATGTACCTCTCTCTTGAGGGGCACTGTCCCCTCATTGAAAAGAATAAAAGCCTGGATCCTGATATTCCATCGTCCTGATTGAGTCTTAAGAGAAATATGGTAGTAAAAAAAATACTATCAGTTATGCTGTAAAGAAGTTTCTCTGTCTGAAATGGTTCTCAATTATCTCTTTTAACCTGATGTCCATAATTCACATACATTTGCTGGGTGTCCCTCAGGTTCTGTTTAAGACTGGCTGATCAGGTGCCGCATTTTCTGTAAAGCACTATAGCTGATCAGCTTGCACTCAAAAAAGCCACTTATCACTTTGCTATAATTGTATGATATAACTGACCTCAATATGTAACGTACTGTAAAATATTATGGTTCTGGTGTTTGCAGATCAGACTGAACACCTAATTGGTCAACCAGACTTTAAAATATGTATCCCAAATATTCAAATCTTGAAGATACATGAAATAAACATGTACACACACACACACACACACACACACATTCACACACACACGCATACATATCCATACACATACACACATGCACATACACACAGACTCGCACACACACACAGAAATACACACACGAACACACACAAATATTATAAGCCACTGATCACTAAATAATTAAGCCAGTCTGCCAGAACATAACTTCCTTTGATAAAGAGCCAAGTTATTTCTGAGCAACTCAAGCAATAGAGTGGGACATGGCAATAAGCGGATGAGAAGCGGGACATAGAATGAGAGGTGGAGCATATTTTAGAACAGTGAATCTAAGCTTTAGGCAGGAAGTCTGGGTCAGGGTCTAGCAAGGAGAGGTCCAAAGGGAGAAGCTGGAATGTGTGTGTGTGTGTGTGTGTTGCTCCCCTGGGATGATCCTGCTAAACCAGAAACACACATTGTAATAAATCAATAGTTGGGATGTTGTTCATCAAAGCAGAAAAGATCTTCAATGCAGATGTTCGGAATAAAAAGAAGATTGAATAAAAATGAAGAAGGGATAAATAATAAATATAAAAATACTGTCTCATTCAATAGCATCATGTTACAAAGATGGTTAAGATAGGCATTTGAACAGTCATCAGTGTGTTGAAGAGATTTGAAGAAAAAGGGAATTTCTATTGCAGAATTCCTAAAGTGACCAAAGGGGAGGGGGCAGCTAAGGAAAGAATCAACACACTTATGTAACCGTACACCATGCAGAGAGAGAGAGAGAGAGAGAGAGAAATGTAAGGTGTAAATTGTAGGCTAGTGTAAGGTGGTGCAAAAGCTAATAAAGAGATTGCTCCATTCCGGTAGCGGAACGACTGCAAGAGGTAAGATCCAAAGTTTGTGATTGCTCGTTGAGGTTTTGAAAGTAGGCTAACCTATGTGTGAAGGTAGGCTACAACCCAAATAAGATTGGACATTAGTTTTATGTGAAAGAAGTGCTGACATATGTTCCTGTTGTTGGTGGAAAAGCCAAAAAACTTGCCTAAACGAAATACAAAATAGGCCTACGCTCTGCACTCGAAACCGAAATAGCCTACAGAAACTATATTGCTGATAAACTAGCTCTACCTTAAGCATTATAGGCTAGTTCAAGGCAATTCCACGGAAAATGGACTTTTTGTCACATCCATAACGCCAGTGAAATGCCTTGGCATTTGTATGATGTGAATGATAGCATTCATTCTTTGTGCATTTTTTCTCATTTACATTCTTTAACCAAAAATAGCAAAAGCTCAAATTTCATGTAATCATTCACATCATACCATACCATCACATTTTACTGGCGTTATGGATGTTACCAAAAATGTAATTTTTCATGGAATTGCCCTTCAATATAAAAAGAACAATGATCTAATGTCACAGGGGACAAAGGACGGAAAAATAAGACGGAGTAATTTCGATTTTTTTGCAAGGCAAGACTGACAGAAAAAATCTTTAGATAACACAAACAAATGAATAGTCATGAAAGACATATCTTCTGAAGTAATAAGCAGAGTCGCATATACCCATAGGTGAGGCCTGAGGATCTCAGTGACACTCCACTATGCAGTTCAACATAGCCTACAAAATTACTCTAAGCAATTGTGCTGTCTAAATGGCAAGTTGCTTGATTAAAAAATTAATTGAGATTATCTCACCTTTGCTGCACTCCCTTTCTCTCTGTCAGTTATTTACCCATTTTGCATACCATTTTCCAGTTTGTAATTACAAGTGATTGTTTTTGACAACAGTGAGTGATACTAGGCCCTATTGGTCCCTCAGAGTAGGCTTATTATGATGGCGGCCTCACTGCTGCATTAGTTCGTAATAGCCTATAGGATCATTCTTCTCATAATGCTTTCATCTTATCACCCAGATGGAACCAGAGGGGAGACCCAAGCTCTTTGACTTTCAAGGAGTATCGATGATAAACTACTTCACAGATAACTGGGAAAAAGTTCAAGACTTTCGTGCTCGACCGGACGATATCCTCATCGCTACATATCCCAAGGCAGGTGTGTGGTGTGTGTGCATCCTTTGTAGCTTTTATCTTTCTACGTGCGTATGGGGGGTTTCTTGGAAAATACTGTAAATGAAAATGTCAAATCTTGTGCCAGAAAGTCACAAGTATAATTATCTTTGATCTTAAAATCAAAGAAAACCCACAGTCTTATACAGGTTGCAGTCATCTGGCTTACACAATAATCGTTTTTCATTGACTTCCTTGTTTAATTTGCTTGTTCAGCAGGTTATTAACCTATAACCTATTCTAGGCTACCACATATCTGGTTAATTTTTGATAAGATACAATGAAATAAAATATGACAGTGTTCCAGCCTTATCATAAATTAGTTTGGTTTTCCAGTTACATAATAACATAAGTATACAGTATTTTTTTCTGCACATCAATCGAATTCAATTAGAATTTATTTACATGAGAGCCTTAAAGCCCACTAAAGTGAGGGGCTAATTCCCTTTTAACAAAAAAAAAGTTAAACGCATAAGTAGTAGAGTAGAGAGATAGGCATAGGAAGTTTTTGTGGAGGGGTTAGTTGTTAGATGTGTTTTTTTTACATGTAAACAGTATATTACATGTTGTAAACAAATGTTTTCTTAAAAAGAGCAATGTGATACCTTGTTATGTGTATCTTTGATTATGTTATGTGATACCTTATTATGTGTTCCATTGACAAACAAATAAAATTGCATTGATCTAGGCACAACATGGGTGTCCTGTATCCTCGATTTGCTGTACTTTGGCAAAGACATGCCAGAGAGACAGACCACTCTGCCCATCTATGAAAGAGTACCCTTCTTGGAGATTGCTGTTCCTCAAATAGATAAAGGTACTGACACACACACCACACACACAAAAGAGAACATGAAAATGTGTGAAATGTGACTTGCTAGATAATGTAATAAGCTATTTGATTTTTCTATGTTGGTCTTGAGAAAGCACACTTTTCTTCCAAGGTACTACCAAAAGTCACTAAGTCCCATGTCACACGACACAGCTGTAGCTGTAATATGCATGTTCACTTCCCATAGGAACAGAGTTGGCTGATCAGCTATCCACTTCTCCTCGCCTAATTAAGACCCACCTGCCTGTCCAGTTGATTCCCAAAGGATTCTGGGAGCAAAACTGCAGGGTACAGTATGGATATGGTTTGCAATGCTTTGTCAAGCATCTGACACACTCTGTCACAAAAGAAACATTAATGGCTTAGCATAAACACTGTTACTGTTCATTCATTTATGCATTTGTGTTATGGACTCAGTGGTATGCAGTGGTTGTGAGAGATGAGACTATATATTTTACTATCCTCACTCTTCTCAGATGGTGTACGTGGCCCGTAATGCTAAAGACAACGCTGTCTCTTACTTCCACTTTGATCGTATGAACATGGTGCAGCCGGAGCCTGGAGACTGGAACAGCTACATTGAAAAATTCATGGAGGGCAAAAGTAAGGTTGAGACTTAAATCAAGAGCTACAGGTAAAATGGACAAATAGATGAGTGCACTAATCACTTAATCCACTTACCACCAAGCAAATCAAACTCTCGAACTAATGATTTGGCACCCTCAAGAGCTGTGCAAATGATGAGAGTGTGTGAACTCTGAACCTTTCTCTGTGCTATCAGCTGTGTTTGGGCCCTGGTATGACCATGTGACTGGCTGGTGGGAAAAGAAGCAGACCTACTCCAATATTCTTTACATGTTCTATGAAGATCTAATTGAGGTATGTGTAACTGACAGGTACCTAATGTATATGTGTGTGTGTGTGTGAAAATTAATGATCAGAAACAACAAGAATTGAAAACACATCAACAATATTATATCTATCAATCAGGGATTGTGATGAACTGTTGTTTGAATCAGAGTGTTATAGTGAATATTGTCATCTATTGATGAATCAAGATATGAAAGTGTGTGTGTATGTGTGTGGTCCTCATGTTGCAGAATACAAGAGGGGTATTAAAAGACTCAAAAGAAACCATGGTTGGAATAACAAAGACACAGAAAATAGTGTCATTCACTCAAAGTGAACAAGGAAGTGAAGTTTTTTTTTCTTTTTTGAATGGAGAAACACGGCTGTTTCTGTAAAACAGCAAGAGTAGGTGTGGCGGTGGACCAACTGAATGCACATTTATGTATGTACCCATGTGCGAGTGCTTACTCATCTAGGCACGCAACGTTATTAAGAAAAGAGCACACCACTGTAAAGAAACACATAGTATGACTACATGACTTTATATTGTCTTAATAACTGAATTAATTGAAAACACCTTTTCCCTCTATTTCCAGTCAACTACTGCAGTAGGCTATTCAGCAAATGTCTTATCAACAGAAGAAGCAAGCAACAAAGTTGTTAATAATTATAAAATAGCTAAGCTTTCACAATTAAAATGATAACCAAATCAAAGGATTAACAAATAACAAGCAAATACATATAGCAAATAGTACATACATGGAATAAAGTTAATAAAAAATCACATGGAGGTCTGATCACAGTGGCAGCTGGCAAAACCAATAAGATAACATAATTAACATTAGAATTAACTGGCTGTAAGCCTGGTTGGGTACTGCACAGAATAAATTCCCATGGTAAACTGGGCCATCTCAGTGTTTCCCATAGTTTGACTTATTTGTGGCGGCCCACCACAATATCAACATTGACCCCCACACAATGATTTTCCAGGTTGTACCAAATTGTGCTTAAATCTGGTTAGCATCATAACCACGCTGTGCTAATTTGTTAAAAACTGTTGCATTGAAGTTAATTCTGCAAACCTACCACCACAAATAGAATTCAATTCTGTGGGAAACACTGCATCTCTTTTGTGAAACCAAGTCAAGGCTGAACGCAGGCAGGATAACCAAACAATCCCAACTTAATCCCTTATCTAGGTTTTGTGAAATACCTCTCCGGACCTGTAACATGACTATGTGTAATTACATGTATATGTAAATGCATGACTGTGTGTGTGTGTTCATTAGGACACAGGTCGTGAGATGGAGCGCCTCTGCTCCTTCCTGGGTTTGTCCACTACAGCAGAGGAGAGAGAGAGCATCAGGGGAGGAGTGCAGTTTGACGCCATGAAGGCAAACCCCATGGCCAACTACTCCACCATCCCTGTAATGGACTTTAAAATATCTCCCTTCATGCGCAAAGGTCAGTAAAAGGGCACGCAGACAGATACTGTGAAACACTTAAATCGGCACTTTCTCATTTCTCTGCTCTGTAACATTATCTGCAGGGAAGGTTGGTGACTGGAAGAACCATTTTACTGTGGCTCAGAATGAGAAGTTTGACGAGCACTACAAGCAAAGGATGAAGAACAGCTCACTGGCATTCCGCACAGAAATCTAACGTCAGAAAGGAAGGGCAAACGGAGGACAGTTCAATCAGTCTCAACAGTCCGCTGTGCTGTCTGTAATGAAATATAGTTTAATCCACTAATATCCTGCAGATATTGTGTCCCTTAGTGCAGGGCTTCCCAAACTTTTCCACGACAAGGCCCCCCAAATACCACTAGGTTCTGGCCAAGGACCCTCTTGATGTGTTATTAAACCCATCGACAATACTACGGCAAATGTAAAAATACATTAAGCTAATCCTAATAATTATTTTAGCCACAAGCACTTTGCGATAGAGCGTACAATGTGTAAAAATTGTATTTGGGGCTTTCTGCTATATGAGAGCTATCACTCTACTATTATTCAGTCATTATCATGGAAAATATAATGTCCAGATATGCGACACAATATTCTAATGGCATTGTATAACAACCCTCATAGTAATAGGTATATTTTACATTTTTCAGATGTGTTTATTTGTTCCTTTTATTTTTCCTTCCAACTTGCTGAGGCCCCCCAGGGGGCCCCCTCACGGCCCCCACTTTGAAAACCACTGCCTTAGTGCACTTCCAGAATTGTTAATTCACCTAACTCAGTTATTGAGACTGCAGAAACAGGCTCAAGCCCATGTATGAGTTTCTCAAGGTCATAAGGGATCAAAGTGCCAGGAGTCCCCTCAGAACAGTCTTCCCTCAAAGACCAGATTTTTTTTTACTCTTATATAAATATTTTTACTATTAACAATATAGCAACAGAGTATCATTTGCTATGGAATTCTAACCTAGTATGGTCTGTTAACATCAGCAGTAATCATCTTATTCTTAAATGAAGAATCATAGAAATTACAGATGCCATTTTAGTCTTGATTGTGCAATTCTATCCAACATTTTATTCATTACACTAATCCTGCTGCTGACTGAGACCAATATTTCTTTCCCAAAACTACAATGCAGTGCCGATTAGTTGGCAATGCCTCTTAGACTTGAGCAAGGCACCTAACCCCTCACTGCTCCCCGAGCGCCGCTGTTGTTGCAGGCAGCTCACTGCGCCGGGATTAGTGTGTGCTTCACCTCACTGTGTGTTCACTGTGTGCAGTGTGTTTCACTAATTCACGGATTGGGATAAATGCAGATCCCTCACAGGATCAAAAGAGTATATATACTTATACTTACTTAGACCCCAAACACTCAGGACCATTTTTGGATAATGTATTATGAACAATTACTCTATTATGAATGGACATTATTTTCCATTTATTTTAAAGCCAGTAATATTGCTTTGTCTTGCTATGTGCATTCACTTAGTCTTAAAGGCCCATATAACAGAAACAAGCCAACATTTAGGGTAAATCATGGATACCAGGTGTTGTAGTATTGTATCAAATGATCATAAACAATATTCCAAAATGTATTTTACAACAAACACACAATGAAGTTCATTAGCCTTTTTGTATAAACATTCTTAGAAAAAAATCAGTAACTTTGGTCTGAGAAAACAACTTCAGGAAAGAGGTGTCATAAACAATTACAGACATTAAAATCAATACCTCACCTAGGCATTCTGGAATTATCTCCTCATTGTTATGCAGAACTCCAAACTGAGTTTTGTATGGAGCCAAATGTCAGATGAGCTCTTGTCCTTCACTATGGAAGTAAAGTTCTCAATGTCCTGGTCACTTACAGTACATTATACATTGACGACAAA
This sequence comes from Alosa alosa, assembly GCF_017589495.1. Taxonomy (NCBI): domain Eukaryota; kingdom Metazoa; phylum Chordata; class Actinopteri; order Clupeiformes; family Clupeidae; genus Alosa; species Alosa alosa. The sequence goes on from NC_063194.1 coordinate 9,410,792, forward strand.
GTTGTAATGCACTGACAAGCAAATCTAAATAGGCAGCTAGGGCTGATAAGAATGGACAGAACTCCCATTCACAGGATATAATGGATATCCCTGACATTCTCTGTGCAGTGAGTCTCATCAACATAACAGTAACAAAGATTACTGTGACTGTAACATAAAATCAGTTGTGTATACTTTTATCAGTATTATCAGTACATCATACAGCAGATGATAAGCAACTGTATGCTCTTTAACCCCTGTGCACTGTATTGTTTCATATGTACAGAAATAAACAGATATGTCATGTAATACTTCTGTGTGCATCCACATACATTACATTATTATAACAGGGCTTCTCTTACAAACAATACATGGAGGTACTGCCCCCAGCTGGAATAAAAGTGTACTGCAATCTTCTTGGCAGGCAGTTACAACACAGAGCAGCAGCAGCACTTGGCAGGGTAGTCCTCAGAGCTCACTTTGAATTCATTCCCATACACAAAATAAACATAGGTTGTTCCCTTCCACTGGTAGCTGACTCGAGTGATGGGGATGAGCTCGATGGTCTGGCGCTGAAACAACACACGTAGAATAGATAAATCAGTTAAAGAAAAACAGCATTCAAAACTCCCTTTCGGTCCTTTCACATCTCCATTACCTGCTGCAGGATGCGTGAGGTCTGGGAGTAGTTGGCCGTGTGTTCTCTCACTAGTCTCTCTGATGCTCCAACCACAGCAAGATCAGGGAAGCCTCTCACAGGATATACCTAACCACACACGCACACAGATTAGAGAACACACAATATGAGCAAAACTACAAAAACGTTAATAAATTATGTGAAATCATACGTCAGGGTGTGCATGCACACACACAGATACACTTTATGACAACAGACATGAGAGACAGTCTCTTTTACCAGGTATTGGGAATCCTTGTACATCTCCTTTCCTGACACTTTACTAAGATTGTCCACTTTCAGACCGCTAGCCTGCTCCACCACATAGACATCAATGTGGTTAGTCCTGCAAAACAAGCAATCATTAAACCAGATGCATTGCATTATTATTGACCACTTTAGGGTATTATCGTATCTGTAAAGAGATGTCTGGGGATGATTTTTATATATATTATGTTTCTTCGGTGGGTGGGGGGTGGTTGGGGGGCAGTGACAGGACAGTGGAGAGAGTGACAGGAAGTGAGTGGGAGAGAGAGATGGGGTGGGATGGGGAAATGACCCGTGGTTCTGCATATGGTACGGGCTCTGTAACCAGTTGCACCACATGCCCCCCCCATGACTAGGAATGATGGCATGATGCCTCACCATTTGACCTTTAGGTTGATGAACATCAGGATCTGTCTCCTGCCATGGCACGTGGAACAGTCACGAGAGCCTTGACCATGGCAGTGACTGCAGCTGTGGATACACAAGGGCACACATGCAGATAAACACAAAATCAGTAAGTAAGTAAGTATAAGTATAAGTATAAGTATTTATACTCTTTTGATCCCGTGAGGGAAATTTGGTCTCTGCATTTATCCCAATCCATGAATTAGTGAAACACACTCAGCACACACTAATGCTGGCGCAGTTAGCTGCCTGCAACAACAGCGGCGCTCGGGAAAGGGTATATAAATTGTCTTTGTACCGAAAATGTCAAACTACAGTCACTATAAGTGGTTTAAATAGTGTTATAATGCTGCATGTACATAACTGCATGAAGTAGTTGGTGGAATTTTGAAGTAGCGACGAGAATTCTCAGTCTAACCATTCATGTGCCATTGAAAGGGTGGAAATAAACGACCCACCAGCCCAGCACTAAACTCCGAGCGTGGTACACAAAATCGGACATTTCAGGCAGTAAAAGCCCCGGTAAGAACCAAACCAGATTTTGTTCAAATCTACACACCTAGGGCTACTGAAAAATGTAAGGTTAATTTATCAAATGTTATTTTGAAGGATTAAAAAACATTGTTGTTTTAGAATTTTCGAACGAATTGGGTGATAATTGGAGGTGTTACGATATAAAAGAGTATGGTCTAAATATGGTAGTTCTCTTTATTCTATATCCTGTCACAAGTTCTGTCTTTGTCTCTAATTTTGAAATCTTGAGAGAGTGAAACCACTGACTTACTTATCTCTTCCTCTTCCATTGCAGTGCGAGCAGCGATCATTTCCATGGCGATATCCAGAGCCATTGCACACCCAGCAAACTTTCTATTGGGAAAGAAACAGAAAAATACGAGGGTGTAAATGTTACCCTAGAGAGCTTTTAACCAGATTGCTTTGGTTTATGATGGTAACTTAAGCAGTCTTTTTGTTAGACACATACAGTGGGTCAAATGTCAGTGTTACGTGGTGTGTGCAGAGCCAGTATGTAGGTAGGTACCAGCCCTGTGTTGTGTGTTGATCACATGAGATACTCACATTGCCGGCTCCAGCACAGTCTTTGCATGGGGTTCTGCCCATCCCAAGGCATACATAGCAATTCTGCTCAGGGCAGACAGAGAGCGAGAGAGACAAGCAGTCTAGTCATCACATTCCATACAGACATTTATATGTCATTTGAAAAAGACAATTAGAGAGAGAACATAGCAATTCTGCTCAGGGCAGACAGAGAGCAAGAGAGACAAGCAGTCCAGTCATCACATTCCATACAGACATTCATATGTCATTTGAAAAAGACAATTAGAGAGAGAGAGGGAGATAGAAAAGGAGAGAGAAAGAGAGAGAGAGAGAGAGAAAGAGAGAGAGAGAGGCGGGAGGAACAAAGAATATACCTTCACAGATGAAGTGTAGGGCACTCTGATATCTTGGGTATGATCCTTAAAGAAAGCTGGAGCCTGGGCAGGGACGTCCCAAGGGCCTGGAACTGCTTGTGTGAAGGCATCCACAGGTTGCCCTAACACATGTATACAAACACACACACAGTAAAAACAATTTTCATGTCATTAGCAGTTAACAGCTTACACATAAAATGTGAAATTTACATGATGTGTGATGGGATCTGGCACTCAAAGAATATACACTGTGCTTTAAAATGCAAGACACATATCACAAGAATATTGGTTGTGTTGATGTGTTGTGGTTATACCTATACACTCTTACCATTACAACCCTCGGCACCCTGAATAGCCATGCACTTATGTGTTGACTAAATAAGTTGCAATATCTTATAATGAACTTTTGTAGAAAACTATTTTCCACAATCTAAAATTGAAAATGCAAAAATCTATTTAAAATGTCTAACCATACTAAATGAGACCAAGTTTCAGAAAATGAGAGCAGTTGTAAAAAATGTCAACAATGTGATCGATCATGGCTTTGAAATTTTACCATTGTAGGGCTCCTGGCTCCATTCAGTAGATCTTGACTCATTGAAGGTCTCTAGGCGATACTGAAAAGACAAACATAAGAATAGGTATAAGGACTGATTGTTGTTTGCTTATGCATGTTTGCACATTCTGTGTGTGTGTGTGTATATATGTCTGTGCAGTGTTGGGAAAGTTCACTTTCTGCATGAATTAGTTCAAAGTTCAGTTCACACATTTTAAAATGAACTAGTTCAGTTAGGATCTGTCTTGTCTTTAGATTTTTTATTTGCTTGCACATAGCTTGAAAGGCTAGCCGGGTGCTTCAGTTCAATGTGGATGTGACTGAAGTGCGGATTTTCTTTTTGAAAACAGGTGGGCAAAGTTTGTGCAGAAATGTAAGATTTTTCCCATCCTCACCGACCTCGTCATAAAACTCGTTTACATGATCATACGACGCCTCCCTGCTGCTTTTGGCATACATTGGCCTAACTGCTGTCTGATCCATAGACAGTAAAAGGTCGGATCCATGCTGCTTTTTGTTTTGATGACGCATGCAGCGGTGCGACATTGGTGGCTGGTGTTGCCAGATTGGGTGTTTTCCGCTACATATTAAGGCCTGTTTACAGCGTGTTTTAGTCGGGTTTTTGGCAGGAAGGCTCTATAGAAATCTGGCACCATATTGAACGAAGTTAAACTGAGAGAGCGTGCCATTCCCAGACACCAGAATGAACGAGTTCAAAGTAACGTTCATCAGACAGTAATACAGTACGCTCAGTTCGCATCGTTCAATGAACGTGTTCAGCAGGCACAACACTGTGTGTGTGTGTGTGTGTGTGTGTGTGTGTGTGTGTGTGTGTGTGTGTGTGAAAGAGAGTGCACCCTTCACCCTGTAGGTGTTGAAGGCCTCCATTCTGGTGATAACTCCGTTTCTGGCTGGGTCAGAGCTGTAGCAGCACTTGCTGGAGGCAAACATGATGAAGGCGTCTCGGGCCGTTTCCTCAGTGATGGACGGAATGCTGCAGAGAAGAATGCAGCAACATGATTACGGTAGCAACTCGAAAAATAACTCCCAAAATAAAACAGCAACTTTCAACATTCTGCCACTCATGCAAACAACACAGTTGAAAAAAAATGTATGGTCTCAAATGTTACCACCTAAAGTAATTATGCACCAACATAGTTTCCATAAATAATACTCTGGAATTTTTTCCAAAAAGTGTGAAAGATTAAATTAAAGGTGCAGTCAGCCACTGTGCCCATAAAAAATGTTGCCACAGGTAGGAATGAGCTACCTCTCTGGTGGGTTTTGTTTGGTCCTAGTTAAACAATTGATGCATGTTGTTTTGGACAAAAGCTAAGCTAAAAGCGATTTACAGCAGTAGATTAAACATAAACATAAACAATCGCGACTTCCTGTGCAATCACTGACTACACCTTTAATGACTTGTGCCCATTCAGCAAATACAACAAATATTCAGCAAGGCTGCAGAATTCTCTGAAAGCATGTGAGAAGTAAAGTATACATGCAATGCACGCCAATAAGTATCTTTTTGAGCAATCCCATGGCTATAAAAGGAGAGATATAACAAATAGAGAATGTTTTCCTTAACTGGCCCTAGTTCCGCAGATCAATACATTAAACCAGGGTTTTTCAAAGTGGGTGCCGCGGCCCTGGTGTGTTGTGACGCATGCTCAGGGGTGCCACGGAATAGTCCAAGGTTTGATAATTTAATGACATTTCTTTAAAAAAAAAAAAATAGCCACAATATCAATTTCAAAATACAGTTGTGATAGAGGGACATATGTTTTATGCACTTTAGTTGAAGGCCTATTCCTGATATTTCTGTTCATATTCTGTTCACTATTTTTTCAAAAGTTCTATTAAATTAGTTGAATTAAAGAGAGCGGTTCATTTGAATAAAACAAAAATGAGATGAACCTCACCTTCTCATAGTAATGCTATAATAAAAGCAGTTATGGCCTATCCAACATATCACAAGGCTAAATAAAATGGCATGAAGTACATGTACAAATGTACAAAGGAGGTTGAGATAGGGATGCCGTGGATGGAGAGAGAGATATTTAGGGGTGCCGTGAGCCATAAAAGTTTGGGAACCACTGCATTAAGCATTGCTCACAGCTTATACACTTAAATGCCAACTTAACTGTCAACTGTGTCCAGTCCACCACTTCACCACAAACGACAGAAAAAAACACCTTGAAAATAGGGCTGGCAGATATCGTGATTTAAATGTCAATGAATTGATTCAGTTCAATATTCCAAATGTCTCGTGCCGCTTCTGATTGGTGAACATGCCTGGTGCGTAGGAGGTACAGCACTCCAGATTGGCTGAAGCTCATCGGCCAGGGGTTTTGTGTTTCTTGCGTGGTGTGCACGCTCACCAATCAGAAGTGGCACAGTCAAGCAGAATGACAAGATTAACTGACCACGATAATTTGTAGCTTTTGCGATTAGATAATTGCATTGGTTCATATTGCGATTGCCGACTGTGATAACTGTGCAGCCCTACTTGAAAACCACACTCGCATGATAACACTGCCTGACAGGATGTTTTACATAGAAGCATCTTCCTGCACACTGCAGCAAATATAAGTCAATTCTTCATAAAAGAGTACCTTTCCCTGGGATTCTTCCAAGGGCCTTCCGCAACAGATTGAGGATCAGACTAAAGGGTCTTTATATAATAATCAATGTTTATTATTAGTATCATTAACTATTATGTGCCATATTCATGCTCCTATCTATCATTGAGGGTACCGAGGTCATCTATATTTTTTTCCTTCAGGTTTTGTTTGATTTAATAAGTGAAAATAAAGCTGGCGAGACAAATACCACTGCAAATTCAGCATCCCGCGACACATAGTTGCAGCTACAATCTGACTTCTCAAAACGAGGGCACAATAATGTCAGCTGGACTATTGTTATTTTGGATGGATAATTGATGCTATTGTGGATGGATTATACAGGTGCATCTCAAAACATTTGAATAACATGGAAACGTTCATTTTTCCTGTAATTTATTTTTTCAAGCCTTTTTTTGGTTTTAATTTTGATGATACTAATTTTGATGATTACGGTGTGCATCTCATGGAAATCAAGAATCCTGAATCTCAACATTTTAGAATAAAGAATTTATAATACAGAAATGTTGACCTGAGGAGCTCTAATCAGCTAATTAAATCAAAACACCGACAATGGTTTCCTGAGTCTTTAATCTCTCAGTCCAGGCAGGACAATGGGCATTTCCACAATATTCTATTTTTTTAGATGCACCTGTATTGTTCATAAGCATGACCCCAACATAACCTTTTGTCAAATAATATTATGGATCAGTTATTTAGTCTTTTGTGGGTTCAACAAGAGAGAGAAAAGGAAGGACCCTCCCAAGTGAGAGATAAGTGACCCAGACTCAACAACAACCAATTGAAATTGGCAACAGCCACCACCAGCCAAATCCTGGTAAAACGTGAAAGTTAATTTCCATCACTGACACAGACACAGACACACACACACACATACACACACCACTCACTTTAAAGCTTAGATGTAGCGGAATTACCAGTATTGAGCAATTGAAATTGTACAACTGAAATCTGACAGTACTGTAACCACTGTCTATGGGTAGCCTATAGTAGACTACGCCCTATAGGTTACAACAGGTTCAATAGTTCTCATCCCTGTTATCAGGGATGGATTACTGAATCTGAAGTCTCAATCTGTCCATTTCTTTCCATTTTTGACCTTGGTATTTTAAGGTATAATTAAGTCCTGACCATAGTAACACATTGCAAACACATTGCAAACCTTATAATGCCATAATCGTGTGATTTAGCAGTGCTGTTTATTAGGTTTGACAGTACTGCATTATGGTGACAGGCAGCAGTACAATTTAGTCAGGTCACAAGTTAAACCAGAAAGAGAGAGAGAGAGAGAGACAGACCAAGAGAGAGATCTTACTTCCAGTCTGGGTGTGTTTGTCCTGGCTCAGGCATAGGCACTGGCACAGTTGGCATAGGTGGAGGCAGAAATCCACCTGTCAATATGAAGATGAAGGAAAATTCCAAACAAAGCATCAACTTACATTGATACATACTAGCCTACTAACTCACACTGAAATCCTGTTCCCCGGAACTCACCTCCTCCCATCACGGTTCCCTCGTAACCCGGGACGTTGTCAAACATGCTGGCGGGCGGCGCAGAAGGAGCGGAGGGGTCTGACACGGGCGGGGCGAACATAGCTGAGACAAAAAACCATACAAACCAGTTTGTGTGGAATCTCTATCGGAAGATCAACGTTTACTTATTGGTATATTTGTTAAATGATTGTGAGGCGCATCTAAAATTAGGGTACATATACATCCTACAAACAGCACACATCTCTGAAACATTGTATCAAAAGCTTTAGAGTATTAAACTCCAAGAAAACTACGTTAAAGTAGTTTCGATGTATATCGGATAATATGAGCTGACGAAATCGAAATTCCTACTCATTAAATCTCTCCAGATTGACACAATCGTTGGTTTAAGTTCAATTCTAAATTGAGATGTCTTGCTGCGCACAGCACTGAGATGTGCGTAACTTTTAACTTCATCAGCTGTTTGGAAGTAAATCATTTAGCCTATACATGCTCGCCCGTATTACGCGATGTTACAGAATCGCAGTGGCGACATTTAAGACAAGAATTTGTTTTAATGACTTACCTTGACCTTCCTGTGGACTGTACATGGTCTATCCAACTGTGGAACTAACTTCAGTAGGCTAACACCTAATGCGAAAGAGTCCTGGGATGTTTCAAAATCCATACAGCTTGAAATACAGGAAGGACGTTCATTTTTCACCCAATCGACGCAGGGTGGCGGTCATCCACACCTGATTCCTGTTGGTACTAGTATGCCTAGCCTAGCTTCTTGTAGGTAGGCTATTTAAATTATATGGATCTTTGCATCAGTGTTGCTATTATAGGCCAGGTAATCCATGTAATTACAACTACTTCACCTACATAGGAATCCGGGACCCCAAAAAAAAAAAAAAAAAAAAGAAAACTGTTTGTGCCATAGCCTGCATCAGCACATCATCATCATCATCAACACTCTGTTCCAGTCTTTAAGCTACAGTTTGATCGAGGCCTAACTTAGGTTACATGATGATCTGCATGGAAAACACATGGAGTAGGCTACAAATAGTCTATAAGGTCAGTACCTACCTGGAATAGCGGCTGCTGCTGCTGGGCAGTAGCCAGGGTTGTCACTGCCATAATACGGTCCATGCCCACTGCGAAATAGTTAATTTAACTTTAAAATCTTTAAGATTTCACGGTGTGATTAATCGATTGCTGAGGGCCACTATAACTTTCACTTTCACATTAACTTTGGGTCTTCATATACGATCCTCCTCTTAGTAGTAGCCTGCCTAAGTTACACAAAGTGCTTGAAAATATAGCCAACCTTCGCGTTACGCACCTTAAAAGTCGTTGGTTCTCCATGAAAATGTGTTGTGTTCGTCAAAGACCCAGCGAACAAGAACGTGTGCCTGCCAAGGAGAAACGATCATGTGATGGCAATGAGGAAATAGTCAGAGATGTAATCATCAACTTGATGAAACAGTGGTATTGACTATAAATCGCCAACTCAGTATAATCAGGCTTGTCGACTCTTCCTATCTATACAGTTCTTTGACATCCTTAGGGCTACACTTCCACTTTAAACTCTGTAACCTATAACACCGTTATCACTTTTAAAATGTCGTAGGCTACACTTAACATCCATCACACACATCGATTTTGTATAAATTAGGAAACAGCCGTGACGCTTCTTAATCGAGACAGAGCAGACCTCTTCCATCAATACTACACCAAGTCAAAGCATGACACACCCTATTTCAATGAATCAGATTGTCAGTTACATTTGTGAATAACATACATGATAAATACAGGTGATAACTAGGCCTTCTTAAAATATATAAAAATGGTTTAGCCCATCAAGGAGGCAGAAAAGCTGCAGTCTCTGTGACCTGTGACCATAATACCTCCATGCCTGTGACAGCCTGGAAGAATGTGGAGGAAATAGAATTCAGTCACATGATGCATTTTGCTCATTGACGTTTTGATTTTCCCTCTTAACAAAAGACATATTAACCTAGCCTAGAAAATGCAGGTTAAATGTGATATTGGCTCTTGCTTGTACTTAACACTAATTCATCATTTGTGTTGCACTGATGCCATGCCATTAGTAGGCAATTGTTATGTGTCGCTGCGAGATTAGGGCTAATAATTATTCATGTTGAATGCATTTCAAATTATTTTAAGACAAGACCAGTAAAAACCAGTGATATTAAGGTTTGCGTTTATTTCCATTAAAATCCCAGATACTCTGCCTCAAACATAAATATTTTATCTATAGAGGTACTTTGGATGGCGATTTGATATAGGCTACTTTGGGAAGTAGGTATCTACAGCATCAGTTGGATGACTGGGCCTCAGAGAAATTTGTCTTCAGCATCAAACCATGAGGTGGCCTACATTGTCAGGAAGCATTCCTCTAACGTGAGCATAGCCATGTGTAGGCTACTCTGTGTTTGGATGGGTGGAGGGCTTTGCCAGACTGCATCTCTGCAGTGTTCTGCTCAGTCCATCTGTCTGTGGGTAACAGGCAGCCAGAAGCATGCCGCTGCGTTACACACACACACACACACACAAACCCATGTAGTTCAACAACATCACATACATTTTGCTAAACTACACACACTATCATACACAGCCATACATTGCTCTGGTACAGCATGCTGTATTTTAAAAAAAGCACACCAAAAGCTTCAAACTAGCATGATGGCTTTGCAGGTGATTCACCTTTTAAAAATGTGGATGTGAAGAGTATATGTGCGTATTGTGTTACAGTTTCAGTATTATCACAATGTGTGCAGGGCTGTAGTGACGCTAAACGCAAGTAAACACAGTTCATCCACCTCTGAAATTTCAGGAATAGAGTTTATTCACCTCTTATTAGAGTTTATCCACCTTTCAAAGGAGTTAATTCACCATTTGCAACTTTTAACATTCAAAAATCACACTGTAGTATCCACATTCAAAATATGTACACTCATTAATATTTATACCACTGGTATTATTATAAACATTGAACAATAACTGCCACCATCATCAAACATTATCAAACATCATCCATCATCCAACCATCATCATGAATGCCTTTTAAAAAAAATCTGTTTACCCACCTCTTATTTTACCACTACACTCTTGAATATGTGGTATGAGGTTTAAACCACAAATGTTTTCATTTTACATGATGTCTAAGGGATGTGACCTCTGTCAGTCCTCCATTGTGTTTGCCAGACTGTTTCTCTCAATATCTGATTTAGCTCTTTTAGTCCTCATTTCAGCGTATCATGGGATCGTCCCACTCTCCACTTGGCTCTTGCTGTGATTTGACATTTTACATCTGTTGGCTTCTTTTCATCGTGTCTTTCTGTCGCTTCATCATGCTGGCGCTATTCCAACTGGGTGGAGACTGTGTGGGACGAAGGTGCAAATCAGAGAGAGACAAGCGTAGTACAAGCTAAAGAAAGTGGCAGAGACAGAGAGAGAGAGAGAGAGAGAGAGAGAGAGACGCTTTTCTCCCCCTCTGCTTGTTTACAGTGATGCTTGAGAGACCAGAAGAGCGGAATGTGGCGAGTTACCTGCAAGCTGAACCCCAAGCATCTCCCGCAGGCTCTGAGCCGCGCCGAGCCTCTGAAGAAGGGAGCAGTCGGGGGTGTGAAGGGGAAGAGGAGGATGTTCTCCTTCTCCCTCAGGTGCAGAGTCGGAGTCATCAGGGGACGGACCAAAGGTGAGGGGGCAGATCAGGGTTTAGAAATGAACATCATTTTGATATCAGCAAGTTAGAGGTTTGTATTTGCATTCATTGGGGAAGGAGGGTTTAAAATAGAGTTTTTGTGTCATAGGCTTGAGTCGTCATGGCACAGTTTGGACAGTATGAGTAATGGCATTGTTGTGGTTTGTATAGGTGTGAGAAAGACCCTAATACTGGGTACTTTCCGTTTAATTACTCAAATTAATACTGTTTTCAGCATGAATGCACAATATTTGGTGAAAGTTATTTGGACAGTGTGTGTGTGTGTGTGTGTGTGTGTGTGTTTTTTCTGTATGCTATCTGGAATCCCCATGGAGCCACCATGTTTGACTTGAGGGTCATATCACTCAGTTCAAATGATTTGCATTTTGTTTTATTGCATATGTTTGCTTATGTAGGTTTTTTTTGAGGACTTGAAAAATGATCACTTGGGCCACTGATTAAAACAGAAAACACAAAAAAAAAATGAATGGAATTGAATGAATTGCCATATGCCTTCAACAGTTTTCTGCTGTACTTGCCCAGTCAACCCAATGGAGGGCAGTGTCATTTCAAAACAGACCTTTCGCAGGCTGAAACAGTGAGCAGTAGTCCAGTTCCCTCCAGTTCTTCACACACATCAGCAACTGCTGCCTCATGTGTGTGTGACCACAAGCCGCTGTTGCAACATTACATTACTCAAGCCATTCTTTGTGGGAGTATTTGAGGAACACGGGAGATCAATAGTCTCAAAACAGTTCTCTTGAGTTCTGAGAGGGCTGCCTCCTTTGCTCCTCCTCTTGAGCACGAGCGTACAGTAGTGGAGGATAGAACATTACAGCACGAGACTGTGAAAGAAATCTGTGTTATGTGTATGATTAAGTGAGAGAGAGAGAGGATAATGTCAGTAGCTCATTGTCCAAATCCATCTGTGACTGACCTATTGTGTCTATTATTCTAAACGGGAACTAAATGCAATGAACCAATCTGTGTGTGAACAGCTTAAAAAGAAAGGTCTGAAGGGGTGAGAACAAAAGTAAAATGGTTAAAGGGCATCATGATCTCCTCTGGCACTGTGATCTTTGTTGATGTGCATTACTGCAATTTATTCCCAGAAGTTTCGAGAAACATTGATCACATCGGTCTGAAATATGAAGCACTGGAGGGTATATACTCTCTTTTGTGTGCATGCCTGTGTGTGTGTGTGAGTGTGTGTGTGTGTGTGTGCAGTTGATTGAATTGGTTTGCTTCTCATTGTGCAGGATAAAATGCTTTGAAACAGTGGGAAACTGGTATATAATCTGGCTGTGAATAACGTGCCTGAGTATAATTAGGCACATTGTTTATTTGGAGTATGTGATACATTGAAAGGGATGTAAGTGTTATTGCTAATTATGTGTGTTGTGCAAGTGTATGTCTATTTACTATATGTGTGTGTGTGTGTGCGTGTGAGTGTATTGTGTGTGTTGGGGTAGTGTGTGGGAGGTGGGTGTGGTATGGAGGGTGACAAATGGTCAAACAGGTGTGGAGAGTCATGTTGTCCTTAGAAAGGCAGAAGGGGGGCAGCCGAACGGATGTTAAGTGTGTGTTTTGTTCAGTTGCACTGACACACGCAGGTTATTTTTGTACATTGCTTTCATTCATTAGGAGCAATATATCACAACATCTAGAAAAGGCTGTCAGGATACATTACAGTCCTCATAGTGAAGCCAAAGCTTTGAACAGAAGCAGTCTGTATGAACATTTGTTGTTGTCGTTTCTTTCTCCCATAGCAGAATGTCTAAGAGAGAAGTGTCACATAGCGCGCCTGCTAATTTGTGTTATAAACAGAGTTCTCCCAGATATTACATGCTTGTTATGAGGACCAAAGAAAATCTTTGTTATGTATCTAGTATTTGTTTATAATATTCACATTAACACGTGCCATTGAGTAGTGACAGAAATTCTCAGTGAATAATTTGCACACATGAATCTCTTTAGTGTGCATATATTTCTCTACCACATGACGGATGGTTTTGTGATGGTAAGTCGTTTGAACAGGCAGAAAAGTGATGTACGTGAGAGGGTCGAATATGCGGTTGAATGTGTGGTTGTGTGTGTTAGTTTGAGGGGGGTTGGGAAGTGTGGCAGTGATTGTAACTGCCAACTGTATTTGTCAAAGAAAGTGAGGGGAGGGTGGCGTGTGTGAGGCTGCCTTTGTGCCACAGGAGCTTGGGGTTTGTGTGTGTGTGTGTGTGTGTGTGTGTGTGTGTGTGTGTGCCTGTGTGTCTGAATCATATCCCTCTGGCAAAGAGTGAGGCTCCTGTCACACAGCAAGAAGCAATTGTCTCTAGGAGGGAAAAACTGTGATAAGGCAGCAAATGATTGGTAACACAATGTTAAGAGAATAAGACACAAAATCACAGAAGCCAGAAAGAGAGACAAGTGAAACGAGAAAGAGTGGGGGAGCAGACAAGGTAGAGAGAGAGAGAGAGAGAGAATGTAGAGAGGACAGAGACTGAGAGGGAGCTGTGAATCAGACCACTCAGAGTCTGTTTAAGGGACACGGCTCATTCACGCTTGAAAGGACTGCTGGTCTCTCTCAGTCGCCTGTTCTCACAGCAGGGACGTGCTCTCTCTCTCTCTCTCTCTCTCTCTCTCTCTCTCTCTCTCTCTCTCCCCTAGGCACAACCTCTCTGATTCACCCCCGACCAGACGACACACCGAGTCTCCCCTTGCTCTGCAGAGCTGCCTCCTTCTCTAGCTGCGTCCCTCCGTCTGAGTGCCGGACCGCTGCACAGACGAGCTGACCGCAAGGGGCCCCTCCTGGAGGGAGAGAGGACGGTGCTGTCGCTCTCCTCCGTCCCCGCCCCCCTCTCGCTCTCTGACAGCGTGCGTGTGTGCCTGTGGCAGCAGCAAGGCTCCGACTGACCGCCCAGGCGTCCTCAGGACTCACGTGGAAGCACTGGAGTGGTGGAGGAGCGGCCACAAGGGCTCGAAGACTCGGAGACTCGCAGGAAGGGGAAACAGGAGGACTCGTGCGTGTTTCCGACTCGCTCTTTGGATGCTTCTGCAGAGACGGTGATGTCTACTAGGCATGTGGGACAGCTTGCAAGTCTGTGAGGATTCTTCAGTGCTCTGTTCTGCGGCTCCTTCCTTGGGTCATGAGCGTTGGATGGGAGACCAAGTTCTTGTCTGGAAAAGGAAAAGCACTGTATTAATTGTGCATCTGGAGCGTTGGCTTGTTCCGCTGTAGAACTCTCAGCCCAGAGCCTCAGCCCAGTGCTGTGGGTCGTGGAGAGGACTTGAGTGGGAGCGTATACACTCACCTTTGGAGGCGTGTGTGTGTGTGTGTGTGTGTGTGTGTGTGTGTGTGCGGAGTAGATGGAGTTGTAGTGTTCAGCCATGCTCTGTGGCCTCAGGAGAGAGGGGAGGACAGGCAGCACTGGTAAGATTTAAACCACACACACACACACACACACACACACACACACACACACACACACCTCACATGTGCATTCAGACTTTCACATAAACACACGCTCTACAACTCAAAAACTCCAAAATGACACATTCTGCACACAAACAACTACACTGCCACAACAGCATGTTTCACACTGTCACGCCTTGCTTACATGTTGATACCAGTGCTGTATTGAGCTTCTCTTATACCAACAGAGGCTTAAGCCTTTGGTTCTTTGCTAGTTGAATTATAGGAATATGGTTCTGGTTGTTTTCCACTGTAAATACGTTGACACCCATTAACTTTCTATTGTTGCCTCATTCTACAGAGATAGCTGTTCATAGTTAATGCATGCTGGGTTAGTAGGGATCAAATGTGGCTTAGTTGAAGAAAGGACTTAGATCTTTCAGTCAGATCTTTGGCATGTCCTATATCTTATTTCCTCTTAATGTTGTGTTTTGTTCATCCACTATCACTTATCACATGGACAATGTGTAGGCAGAGGGAGGCAGATGCAGTGACATTATGTTAGAATATCATCCAGCATGGATGAGCCATACCCTCAGGCACATGGTAGAGAAACAGCCATGCAACATAAAGCTCAGGCTGCTGTGTTGAAATAGGATCATGCTATCATAATATATCAAACACAATTATGCCTTTTTGTATCTATATTCTGATATGTGTTTACATTGAAGACCTAATTGTTATTCAGTAGCACAAGATTATGGTAATATCCTGTTTTTGTGTGTTGACACCATATGGCCTTGCATATTGGGTCAGCTCCGACAGTTAGAATGATATTGGCATGCTCTTTACTGTTGTGACATTCTATTCAAAAACTACAACTGCAACTGAATTCTGCATCCATCATTTGTCTGATCATTCTTTTGATAAGATTTTCTCTGTGCTATCTTTCTCTTGTGTCGATAGTTTAGTCACTCATTCATTTCTTGTACATAGTCATTGTCAATGATCCAACCATACATTCTGTCATAGACAAAATTATTACAGATCAAATAGCTTTGATCTTGAGATCAAAGAGACAAGGTCACCAATAAGACTTTATTTTGGACTTTATCCAACCACTTCAATACTATTTCATAGATGAAAGCAACTGTGTGCTCGTCATTCATTGTTGAACAAGCATCTGTGTGGATTGTGCAGTCAGATGGCATGAGATGGTTG